>NC_056747.1:207966001-208266001 GCF_019279795.1 Protopterus annectens | reverse complement strand
ATGTTACCAATCAGTAGTTAGTTGTTGGTTCCAAGTGTCAAGAAAAAACAGGTCAGTGAAAACCAATCTGTTGAAGAAATGTTTAACCCAGAAGTCCTACTGCGATAAAAGCAGACAACTGCTCAATCCATTAGAAGAAGGAGAAGTGATAAGGATGCACATGTCTAAAGGTTATGATCGGATTGGAGTTGTGAAGAACATTTGCTCAGAGCCGAGATCATTCATTGTGGAATCACAAGGAGTAGAGTTTAGGTGGAATTGTAAACACTTGATACTGGTGTCATTGCCTATACCACAGCACATAGCCTGTGAGAAAGAATCTTTATCTCAGAATGAGTTCTCGGGTGTTCCAATTCCAGAGGAAGTTCCAGAGAATATTCCCATTCCTGTGATGAATCCAGAAGTTCTTGATACAAGTTGTTCACCAAAGACTGTCCTTGTTGCTAAATTTGATCCAGACTGTTATGTTACAAGATATGGTTGCATATCTAAACTCTGTAACAGATATAAAGCAACTTGGACATGAACATTGTGTTTGTTTCTAATGTCTACAATAATGCATGTTTAACTCCAATGTTGTTTTTACTAAGGGCAATGTTTTTAAGAGAGAGGATGTAGATTAATATGTGTGTATGTACCTTTAAGAAGCTATTTAAGGGCTTGCACATGTGTATAAATACTAAGCACATGTGAGCCTGACTGCCATTTTGTAGTAAGCTGTTGAGATGTAAGCATGTTTGTCTGTATAGTCTGTCTGTTAATCAGTTCATTTATATTTTATGATGCTGCTATCCATCTTGATATATTTATATGTAATAAAGCATCTAAACAAATTACCCCGCCTGTTCGTCTTCTATATTAGAGAGGGACAAGTGACAGATGGAACATGAACCACAAATGATATTCCTCCATCAACTACTAGGTGGTTTGCAATGCACAGGGTATCAACTACAACTTGTGTGGAAGCCACCCAGGCAGTTTTCATGACTCACACATATGACACACATCTGACCTTGAATGGTTTGTGAGGGGTGAATTTGCATAGGGCCATCTTGTGGATGATGTTGGATATGCCCTAGAATCCTGGCTAAAGACAGCCTTCAGAAATTCACACAATCAAACTGACCAAGGGTACCACCATGCACTACCACAAACCTGAAATGTTGTAGAGCATGTGTTTGGGCTTCTGAGTCATGCTTTCACTATCTGGATAGATTCAATGGTGCCCTGCAGTGTGAGTCCAAAACATGTGCCAAAATAATGACTGTGTGCTATGTTACATAATATAGCTAGGATGCAGTTACAACAGGGACGCCTCTTGTAATTCAAGCAGTTCCCAGCACCACAGGCAGCAGAGGCTGAGTCAGATGGGGAGTCAGTGCAGAATCCAGCATAAGACGGTGACCATGCCAGACAAAGGCAGGCACTGAATGCCACAGCAAAATTGTAAACTGGCAGCAGACTGCATATAGCTTTACAACTTAACCATGCAAGACTTAAGCAGAGAGTAAAACTAATGCATGTAAAAATACATGCCTGTGCTTATCCATGCATAGGCCAGGCACACTGTGCATCAGACATGGGTGAACCAAGCAGCAATGTATAAAGGGCAGGTGAACAAGGGAATACAGGGATGTGTTTCAGTTTGAGTGCTAAAGTGTAGCAAAAGAAAAGTACTTTTACAATTAGTGTGATAACTGAAAGGAGGGATTACTGTGTGGATGTGCCAGGCTGAATGTATGTGTTGAATGTGCTGGGGGGCTCTGGTGTGTGTGTCTGTTTCAGCACTTGATGTGGCACTGCAGCTCGGCCTACTGGACAAGTAAAGTACATCCATAACAGAGGTTGAGAATCTGATACCATAGCTCCCAAATGTCCAAAGTTTCACCATATATATTTTTGGTTGTTCCTCATAAAATTTGTGGTTTTCTAGTTAATCACAATAGATTGAAGTCATGAATGGCATACATTTGAGTTACAGACTTCATATTGTTCAGAAAACGCATGCTAACACAAATCCTGTAATAGTAACAACTTTCTATCTATATATGAGCAATAATTAAAAATTGTCCCTATTTCTGGGCCTTTGCCCTGCATTATTTTAGGCTTTATCCAATTTCTTGTGCTAAGAGGTTGAGAAGTATGTCCCATACAGTTCCCTGCCTGCCCACATGTGCCTGCTCTGTTGTCCCATACATTTGCCTGCCTGCGCACATGTGCCTGCTCTCTTGTCCCATACATTTGCCTGCCTGCCCACATGTGCCTGCTCTGTTGTCCAATACATTTGCCTGCCTGCACACATGTGCCTGCTCTCTTGTCCCATACATTTGCCTGCCTGCCCATGTGCCTGCTCTGTTGTCCAATACATTTGCCTGCCTGCCCACATGTGCCTGCTCTGTTGTCCAATACATTTGCCTGCCTGTGCACATGTGCCTGCTCTGTTGTCCCATACATTTGCTTGCCTGCCCACATGTGCCTGCTTTGTTGTCCCATACATTTGCTTGCCTGCCCACATGTGCCTGCTTTGTTGTCCCATACATTTGCCTGCCTGCCCACATGTGCCTGCTCTGTTGTCCCATACATTTGCCTGCCTGCCCACATGTGCCTGCTCTGTTGTCCCATACATTTGCCTGCCTGCCCACATGTGCCTGCTCTGTTGTCCCATACATTTGCCTGCCTGCCCACATGTGCCTGCTCTGTTGTCCCATACATTTGTCTGCCTGCCCACATGTGCCTGCTCTGTCAGAAGTTGTACTGGCTGTAGCATGAACTTGGCTAGATGATGGTGTGCTGCATGACCTAGACCGATGCTTACTAGGAGAAGTATCAGCAAGAGCATGGACATGACCAAGTGAATGTCATTTCCTGCATGTAGTCACTTCTACAATCAATGTTGTTTTGGAAATGCTAGTGTGTGCGTGTGTGTGCGTGTGTGTGCATGTGTGTGTGTGTGTGTGTGTGTGTGTGTGTGTGTGTGTGTGTGTGTGTGTGTGTGCTCGTGCGCTTGCATGTTTATATATATATATATATAGATAGATAGATATTCTTATATATACATATACAATATATATATTTATAAGTATGTGTTTGCATATATATATATATATATATATATATATATATATATATATATATATAGTTTACTATCAAAATGTCGACTTTAAAAATAAATCCTGTTTTTAAAGTTGAACTATGAAGCCAGAAATGAATTCAGCAGATTCGACATTTCGATCGGATAGCGAATGGGATGTCCACATAGGAGCTAAGCAAGTCTAGCTTGTACCTTGCAAATTCACTGTTTTCCAGTGAGGCAAGCCATCATGCAACCCCCCTGCTAAATATATATTCCAAATCCAAGATCACACTACAGTAAGGAAAGGGATGGATTTCACAGTCCGCACTGTACCGGGATCTGTACTCATAACATCGAGGTTTGTATCAGCCAATGCACAGTGGCATTTGCTGATACAAACTGCCTCACTCAAGTAATGTTCAGCAACATGGAATTTGTCCAACCGCAGGTTGACATTCCTGTGTTTACCGAACGTTACTTCAACATTTTGATAGTAAACCTATATATATATATATATATATGTGTGTGTGTGTGTACACGCATTTAGTGTTAGCTGCTTGTACTTTAATCTGACCACAAGGTACTGTAACATGATCTGGCTCTGGTTCTGTACTATGGCCATGATGAGAAGCTGCTTGCCACACACAGTCACCTGGCTACGTGTATAGGTATTGAGCAGTGAGGCTCATCTTGCATGCAATGTAAGTAGTACTGGGTTGGTCAAGATCATTTTCACAGCATTTCTGAGTGCTTGGGACTATCACTTTCACAGCATTTCTGAGTGTCGGCGACTATGTCAGGTAACTATGCCCAAAGGACTGCTTATGCAAATGACAGATTTACGATGTGCTAGAATATATCTTTAAAGAGTTTATTGCTTAAAAAAAGGCATACCTGTAATTTTTTTTGACATTTCCATATGCCACTTTAAAGAAAAATAGGCTGACAAATGCTAATTACAACTTAAAAATGACACTTGCAGATTCTAAACCCAAATATGAATATTAGCTTTCAGTCAGACCAGATATCAAGAAGCTGTTCTATTAACATGTCAGCAGTCAGCTTAAAATTATCTCCACAGTGGGTCCTCTTGAAGTCTTGAGGTAGCATTCTTGGACATGATTATTTTTAAGAAAGAGGAAAATAAATTGGACACAAGGGTTAGTTATAAAAATATTACTAGTGAATAATTTTATATATATATATATATATATATATATATATATATATATATATATATATATATCAGCATGCATCCAAAGCCCAAGAAATGTATTGTTTTTAAAGAACAATGCCAACAAAATTACAAATGTAACGGTACATTTCAAAGTTAAGCAGTGTGAATTAAATCAGATGCAAGAGAAATTCATTGCAAAACTGCTATTAATCACAAAATGAAAGATTACTTTGATGAAATAAGTAATAATAAAGAGTAAAGAGGAGTAGAGGTTAGTGGTTGAACAAATAACAGAAAATCAAAGTACTGAATAAAATATGGTTAATAGCCTTTATATTTAACATTCATAGCACAGCCAATAAAAAAGTAATTTATAACAAGTGGAGACTTTTTTTCAATTGATCCAGTTATTTTAGATAAAACAAGGGGTGAACTAAGGCTTATTAACAACAGAGCAAAATCTTTTAAGGTATGTTTGAGAAAGGAGAGAGTAAGAAACAAAGGTATGATAAAACTATCACTTTCAGATATGACTGCAGTTAATGTAGGTACATAGCAAATTGCACACATTATTTTAGTCCAGTGACAAACTGAACTTATTCCCCAATGGACTTCTTTTACATGCAAGTTGGGTTACGTGGGCGAGGAGTTTTCTGTCTAAGGAAATCCCCAGGAAATCTGTGCAGCTGCATGTGAGTGTACTTGTGTCATAATGTTAAAGAATATGCATAATATCTGCTCAGTGCCTTGGTGCAGGGGGATAAAGCCCTATGGCCCAGGTAACCAGGGTAAGAGCAGCAACTCAGGTATGTGAGACACTGGCGGGAGAGAGGGGTATTCATCTCAGCACTTCCTGAGGGAGGGCATGGTCACCAAAGAGAGGAGTAGCCTTTGGACGATTCCAAGATGTGTGTACTGGAGGAGCAAAGGGCCTGAGTGTAGGTCATAAAATCTCTCTCCTTACAGAAGCAGTTGCCAATGAGACCTACAGGACACCCTTAAGATGTTCTTCGTGTTTCACTGTTCTACACCAGCCCTAGCCTGAAAAAACAGACAGGGACACTGGAACAGAAGAGTAGAAGGTACGAATAAAGAAAATAAGTTTGTGCTTAATACTTCATATGGGCACTCAGTGAAATGTAAATCTTTTAAGAAATATTTGTTTAATGTAATATTTTATGAGCCAATAGATATAAGAAGAGGAACTAGAGATAATAGGCTAGAATATAAAGACAAGGGGTACTCACTGTCTCTTGCCCACTAAGTATGAATAATTGTTTTAATTTTAAATGAGTTAAAAAAAAACAAGTCTATAAAATATTAATTTTATTTATTTGTTTCTATTTCTATTTATATAAACTCTTATTGTCCTTTGTTTTCATCATGAGAGTCAGTGAAGTATTTAAGCAGGTGACTTTGTGATGTTAATTAATTAATTAATTAATTAATTAATTAATTAATTAATTTGACAATTATTTCCTGGGAAAGTCTGACTAGGCCAGAAAGTGCCCATTTTCAATGGAGGTCTGGAGAGAAAAGCTGCACAGTCACAATCTTTCAAAAATCAAGTACAGATAGTTACAATCACAAAGTATAAAGATACATTGCAACGCATAAAGTACAAATAGTTTAAGTCTCAAAGTATCATGTTACACTATAAAACATAAGAGTGAAAAATGTTATAATAAGAAAAAACATACAGCATGTTTCATAATAGAGTGCAATGAAAACCAATAACACGAGTAGGAGAAACTATGTGAGAAAAACCCAATAGTTATATTATTTGCTACATAGATTAGTATGTGGTAAATGAGATCTGAGGCAATTCTAATAAGATATTTAAAGAGATATCCAAGATTGCATGATTAGAGACAGTGAGGTGAAACTGAGTGATGTCTCAGTATATGAGATGTGTTCATGTTATGGTTATAGAAGGAAGTAAGGATGGAGAGAGAATGAGATTATAAAAAGAGTGTAGGGTAGGGAGACTTCAGGTAGCTCAGGTGGGTAGGCAGGAAAGAGACAGAGGAAAGGTCTGCAGAGATGAATTAAATAAGGTATGGTAGTGGGGAAAAACAAAAATGACTGGAGTAGGAGGTTGGAGAGGATAGTGAGGTGTGATCTAGGTTGAATGGGAGAGTGAAATATGATAAGTTCAGCCAAGATTGAGACCGGAGTAGGCCCAAGATTTTGTAAACTGTTCTTTTAGGAAGCATTTAAAGTGGGCAGGTTAGAAATAGTTCTGGTGGTTAGAGGTAGGGAGTTCCATTTTTGCTACTGAATACGATTATAGGCTTTGTCCAGGGGATTTATTTGGTTTACTTATGGTGAGAAGTCGTTTGTCTTCCAGTGTAAGAGTTCTTTTAGTAAAATACATGTTGATTAAAGGGATAAGAGCTAGACAGGATAATGGTTTGTGTATGATTTTATATATTGTTATAAGGTGAATCTAGGAGTGGTGGAGGGGAAGTTTCAGCCAACTTAGGTTATGGACAGCTTTAGTGATGGGTAAAGGAGGCTGAATTACTAGCAAACATGGCAATTTTGTTGTAGTAGCTTTCAAGTTTGTTTTTTATGGAGGATTGGAAATTGGTTAGAAGTGGTGCTGCATAGAGTAGGGAGGGTAGAGAGTAGGTTCTGGGTAGAGTAATTTTTGTGGGTGTGCTCAGGAAATGTTTGTTTCTTTATAGCATGCCTAGTTTTTGATGGGTTTTCTTGATATTGATTTGGATGTAGCGGTCAATTTTAAGATTATCATCTAGTATATGATTCCTAATAGTTTGGTATGGTGGACTAATTCAATTTCAGTGCCATTTGCCAAAATGATTTTGAAAGATGCTTTGTCAGGGATGTGAGTTTTTGGGGTAAAGAGGAGAAGTTTGTTTTTCGGGGGCTTGAATAGGAGTTGTGCCATTGTAAGCCAGGTTTCAAAGGAGATGACAACTTGTTGAGTGACTTCTTGGAGGTGAGTTAAGGTGTTTGAAGAGCAGATGGTGGTAGAGTTGCCTGCATATTGAATCAAGGTGGGTTCACAAGAGGATGATTGTAGCTCATTGATAAAAATATTGAATAGAATAGGGTCAAGGATGGATCCTTGTGGGACTCCTGTGGAAGTGGGAAGGTATGCAGAGATGGATTCTTGCCATTTTACAGCTTGTTGCCTATTGGCAAGGTAGCTAAAGAACCACTCATTAGATGGAGATGATAGATCCAGGGTGGATGTTTGATTAAGGTGTTTACTGTGAGTGACCCTGTCAGAGGCTTTTGATATATATATATATATATATATATATATATATATATATTGCAGATACAAGTTTAATTTGTGTGTCAAAGTTCTTTTAAAAGTATTATGTGAGATGAAAGTGCTTGCCATACTGCTTCAATAAAAGTGAGTTTGCAGCACAGTTATTTCTTGTTTTTGCAATCAGTATATTAAATATATATATATATATATATATACATACTTACATATATAGGACCACCAGATATGGTTGACTTTGCTTATAGTCGACAAATGTTTAATCAACATAATTTGGTCGACTATGTAGAAGACAGGTATTCAAAATTACAAAGTTCCTAGGTTCCCTCCCTGCTATTATACAATATTGGCACTGATATATATAATTAGCCAATTTCTGTTTTTTTTTTTTTATTTTCTTTTTAAATGCACCAAGACATGTCCCCAGTGCATGTGTGTTGATGTGTCATTGTTTGTATTTTCATTTTTTTTTTGTTGATGTTAGGAACATTGGCATTTGGGTGTGTTAAAATCATTTAGTAGACCCACACACACACACACACACACACACACACACACACACACACACACACACACACACCTCACTCCAGTGAACACTTCTGCCAAAAACTATTGTATACAGAAAAAAAATGGTGTATGAAAAGAAAATCCACAGCACAAATTCCAATAAGAAACTCTTAGATTTATTTGGTAAATCAAGCCGCCACCAATGAGCAAGCAGACCAGGTTTGCATGCTATGAAGAAACCAAACATTTGCAGGGGTGAAACCATGTCTGCTTGTTTGTTGGTGGTGGCTAGATTTACCAACAAAGTCAAAGAATTTTATGTTTGATCTTATGCTGTTAATTTTTTTGACTACTTTAGATTGCATTAGGGGACATTTAAGTGTGTGCAAATAGGAAATGTAGTAAAACCAGTACCTTTCAATGGTATAAAACTGATGCCCAAAGGTGGTTCCAAATCCATCTGTAGCTGTGGCTGAGCATGATCTGATTTAACTTCAAAAGAAAGAGGCGTGGTCCAGATATTTTAGCTAAATAAAGATCTAAATAGGTAAATGCAGACAAAGTACTGCACTGCCTGGATATTGATAGATACAAAGTATTTTATGCATTTGCAGTATCGACCAAGAAAAGGATTAAAATTTAATTATCTAATTCTGCCACATATATAATTAGGCTCCTTATACTAAACAGTAATGCTCAGACTATGGCATGTTAGTTTCAAGTTAGTGTATCAGGAACTACAAGTGTTTAATCTGGTTATAGGGCAATGCATATGAAAAAAAACCCTCTTGGCTGGGATCCATGTACAAGTACTTTGTAGCTGCAGAGTTTTAAATATTGAGCATTCCATACAACAACAGGGCTCGTAGCTTCTCAGATATGTATCAGGCATTGCATAGCACAAATACTCTGATAAAACTGCATTGCAAAGTGAGTCACATTAGATCAGAGGAGGAGTTGCACTAGCAAAGTATGCATGATCAGAGCTGGCCACTGTCACAGGGAAGGCAGGCAAGTAGGCCTGAGCATACTCAAGGATATGTCATAGCATTGTAGGGAACATCAACCGACATCCCTGTACACACAAACAAACACACACACACACACACACACACACACACACACACACACACACACACACACACACACATACACACACACACTGACTGCCATGTGAAACCCACAGATATACATCTCTGCGGGTCCAAGGGACAGAGGAAGTGGACGGAAAAGTTCACCACTTAGGAAACTAAAGTGTGAACAAGGCCTGGAGCATTGCTAAGCACATGTCCACAACAAGAAGTAGACCTCCAACATAGAAGCAGCTCATAGAAATGTAGGTGTTCATCATGTCTCCATATGGGGACTGGGAATGGACATTCACACCCATTGGTAGCTTTGGATATGGGAGCTAGGCTGATGCTGACTATAAGAGTGCCTGTAAATGATGAATCAGGTTAGCATTAGCTTTTGCATTGCCAAGTAGTATAGAGCAGCACAGCATAGTTAGTAGTGGCTGACTCACTGGTGGATGAGTGGCTTTAGTTCAAAAATATAATATCACACTCAGTTAACCACAATGAATTGTATTGTGTGAGCCAGCGGAGTGCATTTTGGAGATTCCCCCTTTTCTCCAGTGTGGTGCAATTATGGTGTTGGTGTATATAATTTGGGGTGGGGGAGCTCCCCCAACATGTGGGGGTACTTGCCCCCATGCAAAAAAGATTTTTTATGTTTTTATACTGTTTTAGTTGCACCGTTTTTTTATATTTATTTTTTGGAAACTGGTGAGTAACTGAGCATGTTTCAGTCGCTCATAGGTAAGACATACAGAACACTGGATGTGAGGCAGTACTTACTCAGCAACATGGTTCTGCAGGTCTATCCTATACACACCAACTGTCTGCCATTGCAACACCCTGTTCAACAAGATATATAGTTGAAACTGTAAAATTCCAAGAAGAACAGGAAACCAGCACGACCAACCAGTCAATGCATCAAACGTTTTAATAAAAGTTTTAGCACTTTCATCAGGATTACAGCAATAACTTCATCAGAAACTCATGTTAAAACATTGCAAAGGTCATAGATACTCTTTCAAAAACATCACATGTTAGAAGACAACCAATCAATGGCCACTAATTCACATTTCATATAAGGCCATAGAACATTGTAAATTGACCATAAAACAGAAAAAACAAAAAAAATGAAAATATTAAGCATATTCCAAATAATAATAAAACAAAAAAATATTTTTTATACTTCTAAAGACTTAAGTTTCAATATACTACTGATTGAAACATTCTCGTTCAACCCAGGGGTGGTGTATGCATTTAGTTTTACTTGCCAAACAAGCTCTTTATATTCTAGTAAAAGTTTCCGGGGGTCCTCTCTTTCCATATCAATAGCCATAAATAAAACATGGTGATCAGGGAATTTAGCTACATGTTTCATCAGTGAGTTATTAATACTGTTTTTCCTAATATCTAATATATGTTCACCAAACTTTCTCTGGGTCTTACCAATATAAAAACTATTGCATTTTTCACATGAAGCAACATAAACTAGTCCAGAAGTGTTGCAGTCACAATGAAAGGGTGGTTTAATCATAATGTTATTAATTTAAATTTTTTCACCTACCCTTAAAAAAATTCCATTGTCCAGAGTTACCAGATTTGTAGGTACCTGGTTTCCTGTTATACATCCCATAATTGGATGCGCCTTCCAAATGTTGTTTGATTGTCCTGTCTTTCTTTTATACAATCTGTGGACAAATACCAAAAGTGTCTGTATAATCTTCAAAACTGCAAAAAATGTTCCAGTTCTTTTCTAAAGTCCATTTTAGATGTTTCGCCTTACTGTCACAGGTTGTCACAAGGGAACTCTGGAAATCCTTGGTGACACCTACAGTCGTTTTCATTATTGTTCCTTTCTATTCTAAATAATGGTTGAAACCACCCTTCTGTCCTTTTTGTTTCCTCTTCTTGTTGGACTTTATTGACCATACAAACAGGGTAACCCCTAGCTGCGAACATCTCTGCAAAAATTCCTGCCTGAATTTGATAGGTTTGTTCTTCAGAGACCAGTCTCACAAGCCTCATATACTGACCTTTTATTATAGCTTTCTTCTAATACACTGGATGGTTACTAGTGTAATGAAGAATGCTATTACAATACGTGGGTTTCCTGTAGATGTTGTTATTATATCTACCCATCCTCACATCTTTATTAACCTCCACATCCAGGTAGTTGATTTTGTTTACATCAAAGGAATGTGTAAATTTTACGAATGTAGTAGTGGTGTTTAAATGGGAAACAAATTCACTAGATGTACCCTTCCAAATAAGAAAAAGATCATCCAGGTATCTCAAATAAAATTCACATGGGGGTGTAAGCTTTTCTAAAAAAACTTTGTTTCCCAATATAACATAATGTTGGCAAAGATGTGGGCACATGCAGCCCCCATTGCAATACCCTTTCTTTATAAAAAATATTTTCCATCATAGTTGTTTTTTTAGAACTAACACCATCAAAGTAACAATAACACTAACTTCTTTGTTGTTCAACTTAGTTGATTCATATAAAAATTCTTGAAACCAATATAATCCAACTTCATGTGGGATAACATTGAACAAGTTAACCACATCAGTTGTAGCAAAAGCATTGTCATTCACATATTTAACATTCCTAAGTTTTAATAGCAAATCCCATTAGTCCTTACATATATAAAACCAACCATTCAACATGTTCTTCAACTTGATATCAATATATTTGGCTAAGGGGTGCATTTTTGATTTGGCAGCATTGACTATGGGTCTCATGGGAGGGATGTTCTATGGCCTTAAATGAAATGTGAAAAATTAGTGGCCATTGATTGGTTGTCTTCTAACATGTGATGTTTTTGAAAGAGTATTTATAATGATTACAATGTTTTAACATGAGTTTCTGATTAAGTCATTGTTGTAATCCTGAAGAAAGCACTAAAATATTTATTAAAACGTTTGATACATTGACTGGTTGGTTGTGCTGGTTTCCTGTTCTTCTTTTTATTTTACGGTTTCAAGTGTTTGTGTACCATGCTGGTTCCTGTTTTTTTGTGAATATATATAGTTGTCCATATAGTATTCACATGTTGTGTTATCTACCAGTTTGCCTACCATGGGGGAGATGGAATAGACATTTATTTCAGTGATGTGGCAAGTATAATGTTTTTATAGTTTCACAGGTTCTACTAGTAGACAGGCCAGAACAGCAGGACAGCACATGTCTGATGTCAATAGGTCATGGGGGCTGAAGGCGATGACAGTGTGCGCATGGCATAGTCTGATGACACAGTGGCACTATCATAAGTAGTAATATTAGAGAGCTCATAAGCAATTCCACATATGAGGTCCTGTGCAGCAACATGATAAAACTTCAGCCTAACCAGAGGTTGTTGGACATCCTATAAATGTGAACCCCCACCCAGATTACTCAGGAGTCCCCTGCTCAAGTAGCATTTGTGAGGTGCACTGACTTTGACATGCATTTACACCCCACAGGAAAGAAGAGTGGTGATCTGTAGCATCACCATGACTCCAGGTCTCTCCCAGACCAGGGTGCAACACTTGACATTAACTGACAGATATGTAGTCCAGTGATCCAAGCATACACAGCAACTACCCACACCATTCAGGAGATAGTGAGTGTGCTGCATGGCTTGTGAGATAATGTACACCTCCTATGTGACCCTTTGAGTACATCCAGCACCGTCACAATAACATGGACTATAGAGAGAGGGAGGGAGCAGCCGATATTGTTGATGACACTGATGGCTAACACTGTATGTATTGGTGCATCCATGAGTCAGAAGGTTACTGTCTTTTGTTTACCTTTCTATCCATGGCCATGAATGGATCCAGATGTGAGTTATGTGAATGGACATACCCAGATGACACAGACTGCTCCTGACACAATATTACTGTTGGCTTTGTCCACAGAGTCCATTACACCTGACTCCTGATTACCCTGATTACCCATGACTGTTGCCAGTCTCGCATGTGGCCACCAACATTCCACAGGGACCACCCTGGGTCACCTCACTGGGCTGCATGCTCCATATCTTGTAGTTTTATAGTGCCAATATCCAACACTTACACATGGCTCTCAGCTGGGTTGTGAACAATGTGTCTGTTTACCATAGACTTGGGGCACCCTGTCAGGGTCCACATACACACTACTATAGGTTCTATACTGCCGCTGCCATGGTCCACATCAAGACTTGAGACCATCTGCTACCTCATTACACATCATCAATGTTCACAACATGGCAGATCCATCCCATAACTGGAGTGTGATCCCTGACTTCCCATGACATGCTACCACACACACCATGTGGCTACCACACCCACCTCCGATGACCCTGGCCCATATGCTAATATTATGTTTTATCACTGTGATCCACCACCAGTGCAAATGATGATGATGATGATGATGATTGTACCATGCCCACCCACTAACCCGTGTCAGTGATTTACATAATGTACAGCATGGCCAATGCATGCACTGTCTTGCATATTCTGGATTCAATAATGCACACACATTTTTTTTCCCGAGTTCTCTATATCGTGGAAAACAGCTGTGGACAAGATGCAACTTCTTTGCCAGTGTAACTATATATTTTACTTATCTCTGGCTCACATGGGATTAAAGGATGATTTGTAGGCCAACCATAGAACCACTCTCAGCAATCTATAGGAGACCAAGTACAGAGATAGGGCTTTGAGGCAGTTTCGGTAGGACATGTTGTGGAAATATATTGTTTTTGTGAGAAACCTCTGTGGATGCTCCAGTTGTTGCATATGCCTATTCAAGTACATACTAAAGGGAGCATTGCACTCAAGGATTGCTCTGATAAGGGCAGAGTACAATGGAACAATAACTTCCTAGGAACTTAAATGCCATATTCTTCATTTAAGTTGCGCAATATAAATGATTTCCTTAATAATGTAAACACATGATGGTTAAATGCCGACTTACTGTCTACATGTGTTCCCAGACCCCTGATCACTGGGTCTACTCTTAGGTATGTATCATCAATGTGACGGACTCAAGGGGTAGTCGTCTTCTGAAGGGATACTTTATGCATTTTCTGGCATTCAGTTTTAGACTGTGGCTCTGGCACCAGCTATTGGTCTGTGTCAGGCCTTCTTGGAGTGTATTTGTGTCATTTGGGAGATTCTGTGACTGAACCTAGTTTGCAGTCATCTGCAAGCATAGATATCTCACCATAAAAAGACTGGTCCTCTAACTATAAGTTTAACTGTGGTTTCTCAACATGTGACCTAACTTATCTTTTGCCATATTAAAAACTTCCCACCAATTTCTAATTTCTATTACCTGTTAAGATTTCCCTGGGTGGAACCACCATGCTATGTTACATTCTGTCAAGTCAAGCTTTGTTTTGTCTAGAATTTCGGCGATCCCACATGTATATTATTACTCTTCTACCTGTCATGGTAGTCCCATACTTTCTATACATGTTGATGTCTTCATCCTCAGGGGCCTGGATGTCTGTTTTATACACAATCTCTTGGTTGTAATCACTGCATCATACCTATCTCCATTGTCATTTCTTCTGTAGCACCTTTCTTGCTATGGAACCTTCTGGTAATGGCTTAGCATACTAGTCATTCTTTACCTCCAAGTTAACTATCCAGTACCTGGCATGCTAGTCAGATGTAGGTCACTACTGGGAAGGGTACCTGGCATGCTAGTCAGATGTAGGTCACTACTGGGAAGGTTGCCTGGCATGCTAGTCAGACATAGGTCATTACTGTGAAGGGTGCGTGGCATCATACCTCTCAACTGTACATATTTTCGAAGAATGTCCAGATTTTTTGCCTCATATTTTTTGTCCATTTTTTCATAAAACTGGTTTTCTGAGAACCTAGTGGCAAATCATTCAAAATTGAAGTTATAATATAATGACAGACAGGCTTCATTCCCTTCAGGAAATTCATGCTAATGCAAAACCTGCTATTCTTTCAGGTTTCTAATTTTGTAAGAGCAATATTTAAAAAATGTCCCTATTTTTGGGCCTCTGTCCCACTTTTATTTATGGCTTTGTCTAGATTTCTTGCTCTAAGAGGTTGAGAGGTATGGAGGCAATTTAATTTGAATGATAGTTATAGTTGTACAACAGAAGGAATTATTTATGTGCTTAAATGTGAGTGCAATTTATTTTATATAGGGGAATCTAAACGAAGTTTTCGGGTTAGATTTTTAGAACACTTGAGAAATATTAGAAATGAAAAAGTGGAAAGCCCTCTAGGCTTACACTTTAAAAAGTATCATAATAGTGATGGGAATAAGTTAAGAGGCACAGTTTTGGAAAAAGTGTATTGTGAAAAAGGTATGTGCCTAAAAATAAATTGCAATGGAAAGAAGCACTTTTCATCTTAAAATTTGATACTCTACACCCTAAGGGGTTAAATAGAGAGCTTAATTGGAAATGGCTCCTATAATTAATTGTTTTTTAATTGTTTTATTAGTACTGTTTTTACTATATAAAAAGGAATGAGAAATGGTATTGTTATACTCTGTTAAAGGCTTTTGCCGAGGCGCTGGAGAAGTCAATTTTTGGTATTATGAAAATAAATCTTTGGATTCACTGGCTGGGTCGTTTTTTTGGATATTACTTCTTACTGTGTGGTGAATTATAGCTGACAACTTGTCCGACTAGGATATAAGATTCCCCCTGTTGATGCACGAAGGATGGAAAATTGTAGATTATGCACTAAGGTAAACAGTGAGACACTGTAAGTTCAGACTTTCATTGCGTCACTCAGTAGTTTTCAGCTTCAAGAAAAAATTCAAAGGGTCATCATTAACAAAACTAATTGCAAAAATAGCTCACTTTTTGGCATCAAACACTGTAAAATGTTATATTGTATATGATAAAAAGATTAATTATTTCACTAAGGGTGAGTTATTTATATTTACTATGGAAAGTGTGACAATACATTTTAAATATTTTGAGGTCTGGTTTGCTCCCAAGGAGTGAAGACATATATTTGTAGTGGGTATTTTAATAGGGCCATATCTCCACATAAGTAAAGATACAGAGTACCTCTAAAGGCATGTGTGACAAAGGGAAATGCTGCCAGCCCAGCTATCTGGAATTTTGTAAATAATTATATGTCATTTATGAATATTAATATGATTTATATAGAAGTGTGATAGAAGGAGATAATGAGAACACAGCTATCTGGAATTTTGTAAATCATATTTGTGAATATCAGTATGATTCATATGCTTGTCTTACAAATGTATTAGAACTGTATGTTATGTGTATATTAGACTACTGGTACAGAAGTGTGTGTTGAACAGGGTGTGTACAGTATTGAGCCTGGATGAGTGACCGCAGTGTGCCCTGCTGTATTAGAACAGAGATGTATACGGAGTATTGTAAATGTATATAAACTATTGTAATTATGTAAATGTATATGTTTTAACAGTGGGAACTAGAACATAGAGGGTTAACTTGCAAAACGTCAAGAAAATAGTTGAAATTAAACTGTTTTATGATTGTGCTATAAAAGTTTCAATGCAGCAAGGAAACAGGATGTTTAGAACTAGGGTGCCTTCTACATTGTTTTGTAAGTGTTTTATTGTTTTATATCTTCCAGAAGTTGCAAACATCTGAGACATATGCATTTTTCACAGGAAGATTCTAAAATGCTGGCAGTCTCTAGCAAGGGGGGGGGGTTACCTGAGCTAGTCAGATGGCAAAAGTGATGTCATCCTGCAAGTATCCCAGCAGCAATATTCAAGATATTAATTTAAGAACTCTCTGAGAGAGAGAGAGGGCATTTTGTATTTGTCTTTGATCTGACAATATCTGCTCACCACCCCAGCTCTTGCCTTGCTGTAAGTAAGTTTTTAAGGCAGAGTAACTCTTTGATTCAGACAGGAATATAGTAAAGTATAGCTTAGATGTTTTCTTTATTTATTTGAGACTGTCCTGCAATGTTATTTTAAATATTTCCTGGGATTTTGAACACTGATGCAACTGATTGCTTATTAACTGATTACTTACTGAGTATTGCGTTGTTCTTTTATTATTTGTTTTGTTATTTATTATTAGATATATTTAAACCTATCATTGTGGCTGATATCTGTGAGACTTATTTAAGCTCTTAGAGTACTTGCATATCTATTTGGTGAAACTGTACAGGCCACTCCTAATATCCTTGTGTATTGGTCAAAGTACCATTTAGATTAATAGTAACATTACACAGTAGGCTTTGGCACATTGGGAAGAAGTGTATGTTTTGAATAACAGTGATTACTCAGGACAGATAATTTGGTAGACCCATTTTGTGGACAACCTTTTTCTTCTATGGGGCAGTTCTAGTGAACTTTTGAATGTTTTGTTACATACTTGTATACTACAACTTCCTTTTTAAAGTTTACATGTCAGCATTCAGAAGATGAGATAAGCTATCTAGATGTGAATATTAGTAGGTCTGACTTAGGGTCACTTAAAACTGGCCTGTTTAAGAAACCTAGTAGGAAGAATAATCTCCTACATAAAAATAGTATGCACCTGAGACATGTGCCCAGAAATATTATTAGAGGACAGACCTTGAGGATGATGAGATTGTACAATGATGATGAACAGTTAATGTCAGCCTTAGGAATTTTAAAAGATAATTTTTTGGCCAGAGGTTGTCAGTCAGAGAGACACTAAAGGTAAATCTTATTTTTCAGGGAACACCTATGCTGCTACTAGTGATGTTCCTGCCCATTTAGATAACAGGATCAGGGTTCCACTAACATTTTCTAGTGATGTTAATACTTACTGTCAGATTATTAAGAACAATTGGCATATATTACAGCCCTCTGATGAATTTAAGGGAATAGTAGTTGATAGACACTATTTTTCTGTTAAGAACAACATGTCTCTTAAAAGATAGCTGTGCTACAAATCTTCAGGCCATACTCCTATAGCTGACTCACATAGACACAGCACCTATCCATGAAGAAGTTGTGCACCATGCAAATATATTCACACAGGGTGTGATTATACTCATACAGGTATAGGAGTGTCTATTGAATGTGACTTCTATGCCGATTGTAGAATGAGAAATGTAATATATTTAAGTTATTGTAGTTACTGTCCAGTCTTGTATATTGGGAAGACTAATCATTCACTGAAAGAGTGTATTATGGAACATTTAAGGGACATAAAAAATTCCAAAGAGAGTAATGCTCTAGCAAAACATGTGATGGCTGAGGATTCACGACATACATTTCAATTTTTCATTTTAGAGATTTTTTAGAGAGCATCAGGGGTGGTGCATGCAAATTAACACATTAAAACTTACTCTTGATATTTATATTTTTTTAATTTTATGTTTATGTATGTTTTTTAGTACTTTTGTATGAGTGTTATGACAGTCTGAGAGAATGTGTATACATGTCTCTTTAAGCATATTAATTGTTAATTGGAGTAAGCTGCTGACTTGATGGGTTTGAACAGTCTTTATGGCAACTGGGGAGAAGTAGCCAAGTAATAGGACACACAAATGGCTGGGGGGGGGGGGGGGCTGATGGGTCTATATTGTAACTTTGAAGATGTAAAACTTAGAAAGTTATAATATCAAACCCACTACATCGAAGGATGAAAATAGCTAAGCCCTGGAACATTGAAATCTTATCTAGGGCAAGATTTCGGTTTGCCGTTCCATGGCTTCGCTATTTCCTCCACTGTGGTGCAACAGTTACAGACCTTAGGGTTAGGGTGCAGGTTAAGGTAAGTGGATAGTTAGTAATGTATGTATGGTTTAGTGTAGGGTTGGGTTTTGATAACTGTGTGTGTGGTTTATTTATTTTGGTGTGCTTGTGTTGTGAGTATGTTTCTCAGAACAGCAAATGTTTTCCCTGGTAAAAAAATTCGCTATTCTGAGCGTTCGATGTTATCATAATTCGAAATTCCAAGTTCAAACTTACGGTGTTCGATATTTTGGAATTTCAAATATATGATACAGACCCGTCCTGATCCATTACTCTGCCTAGGACCGTATTTGACCATGATCAGGGCTCTGAAGCCAAGCCCTCTGCAGCCTGCACACCACCTGATAATTGTGCGTGCCAGCTCTGTGATCATACAGCAGCTGGTTAAGGGAAAATTCCCTGACCCCGATGTACCACATTCTCATATAAAACACTCCAGCTAAAACTCCGTAGCAAAAAATCTTCACTCATATCAGCTTCCACTCTTAGTTACAGCAGCTAAAAGCATTCACTATATTGACCTGCAACTATAACTATATATAAATATATGTGTACATGTGTGTGTGTGTGTGTGTGTGTGTGTGTGTGTGTGTGTCTGTGTGTGTGTATATCTGTATATATATATATATATATATCTGTATATATATATATATATATATATATATATATATATATATATATATACATACATACATAGATATCAAGAGTGAGAGATGCTAATGCTAAAGATACCTAAAATCATGCATTAATATAAGACAGAGGGTTCTGATCATCCCTTTCCTTTCTTTTAGCATAATGTAACATATCAGATCAGACAGCGTACCTGTCAGGTCCCACTGTCAAAATATGCTAGGACTTTTATATGAGCTCATTCTTATGCCCATTCTGTGCAGTTATCTAATCACGCACCACTTCTTCGATGCAAGTAACCTTTCAGCATTCTTCACAGTAAAAGCCATCAAATGTATATTTAACAGTATCTAAATCATCATTTCCTGGAATCACAATACATTAATGATCTGAAGTAATGCTTTAGACCAGGCAAATGTAAATAAAAAAAAATTGCAATATCATACCACTGATAATTTTATTTACTTATTTTTTATTGTTTATTTTTACTGTTTTTATCAGGTTAGTCCCAGTAGGCTAGTGGCCTTCTTTTAGGGGAGACACAAGATGGTATATATACTGACTAGAAAAATTTGGTCAGGGCATATGGAAACTTTCCCTTCTCTTTTTTGTAGGTACTGTGGGATATTTTACATGCACCTGAGCTACCACCAACTCAAGCAGATGGGGCCTCAGTTCAATATCTCATCCGAAGGATGGCACACCCAGGAGTGTAGTACCCCCTTATGCTGCACTGCAGTATCAGCAATGGAAAATTAATCCAAGTAGCTGACATGGGAGTAGAACCCACAGCCTCTTGCACCAAAAGTGAGTGTGCCTGGTTTTACATCTCATCTGAAGGATGGCACACCCAGGAGTGTAGCACCCTCCTTATGCTGCACTGCAGTATCAGCAAAGAAAAATTAATCCAAGTAACTGACATGGGAGTAGAACACACAGCCTCTTGCACCAAAAGTGAGTGTGCTTGGTTTTACATCTCATCTGAAGAGCAACACAGTCAGGACTTCAACTCAACAAGCATACTTGCCTTTGATGCTAGAGTATCGGAAAGCTGGGGGTTCTACTCCCACAACAGGCACCTGAGTTATTTTTTCCATTATTTAAACACATGTGCAGCATAGGGTGGGTGCTGCAGTCCTGAGTTGCAGTGATTCAAATGACATATCAATGCCAGGTCCTATCTACCTGAGTTGATGATAATTCTAATTCATATGGATATAAACTATCTTACAGAATTTACAAAAAATGGAGTAGGCATTAATTTGTGCATAGGTTAGCACTAGAACAGCCTTATATAGCATAGCCAAGCACCCTGCAAAGTATCATCTATAGGCTTATCTACATTCTTGATAATGGTCGCATTATTTACATGAGAGCATCCAGTTATTAACCCTTAACTTAATGGAGGCTAAAGTGTTATGCCATTTAACATGCAAGTGAAGTTAGTCCATTATTGCATCTACTTCTCTGAAGTACAGGCCAGCACTAAGGGACTCTAGCTAACAAAGTTTGTAGATGACTGCAAACTGGGAGCCATTATTGAATCCCCAAATGATGTGGATATTCTAGAAAAGTGCCGTACAGAAACAGATGCTTGGTGCCAGAGCCATGGCAAGAAATGCCAAGAAACGTATAGTTATCCCGTTTAGGAAAAACCATGTGTGAAGACTGGTAGAGATGGGTGAAGGCTGCCAGCCTAGTCAAACAGAATTTGGTACATAATTCTATCATTTGTAAATACTGTGAAATGTTGAACTGCAGGCTTGCTTTTTAAAAGGAAAGAATATGCTGTGAAATGTTGAACTTAAAACAATGCTCTAGACAAGTGACAAGTGGAGTACCTCAGGGTTCAGTCCTGGGACTGCTCTTGTTTGGCATCTACTTCTCTGAAGTACAGGCCAAGACTAAGGGTCTCTGGCTAACAAAGTTCACAGATGACTGCAAACTGGGAGCCTTTATTGAATCCCCAAATGATGTGGCTATTCCACAAAAGGGCCTTACAGAAACAGATGCTTGGTGCCAGAGCCATGGGCTCAAGCTTAATGCCAAGAAATGTGTAGTTAACCCCTTTGTGAAAAACCATGTACCCATAAATTACCACATAGGTGGCAGTACACTAAACACCAAAAGTGTGATGAGAGACTTAGGGACACAGGTGGACAGTTGTCTCACCTTCGATAACCACATCGCCACAACAGTCAGGAAATCCTTCTATGTGGCACACTTCATCACTAAGGGATTTTTATCCAGAAAAAAGGAGGTCATTGTCCCACTGTACTCATCTCTCATTAAACCCATTATAGAGTACAATGCCCCATTTGGTATGTACCTCACAAGACATCTGCAACAGCTGGAAAGGCCACAGAAATACCTCACTAAAAGAATCACAGGCCTAAAGCAGATGCCCAATGCTGACCATCTGAAACATCTCCAGCTATACTCTGTGGCATATCTTCTTCTCAGAGGTGATCTCTGCTTAACATACAAGGCCATGTCAAACCCTGAGCTGGACATGTTCTATTTAAAGAAATCCCAATCCCTCAGAGCCACACGCTCCAGGGATCTAAACCTTGTCATCACAATGAACAAAACATGCTGGTGGGATAGGTTCCTGACCCAGAGACTCCCCATACTCTGGAACAGACTGCCAATACATGTCAAGCAGAGCACCTCCTTGGCCCTCTTCAAGAGGAACCTTGACAATTGGATGGGAGTTAGGAAATTCACCCCGGGGATCATATCAGTCGCAATGCTAGACAGGGGTTCAGGGAAGTAAATATTCTGGGAAGAAATATCCAGGGAATTGTTTGGCTAGGCTTGTATAGGCCCTAGGGCTGATAGCCAAGTACCAACCTATGAACCTATGAATGTGGCAACATTGCCATCTGGAAAGCTAAGTCAAGCATTTCTTGTTGGTCCTTTGAAATTAAAATTATTTTATCACTGCCTTTGATGTTTACAATTCGGCTCCGGCAGGGCTAGATGAAGGCTTCATGCCTATTGTTTTAAAGCTAAAATTAATGACCAGAATTTACATGTGGAATGCCTTTTGTTGGTCTAAGTGTAAAATAATGTAAATGCAGTTTCTGTCAGCATGGGAACACCAGGAAAGTGTGAAATGATGTAATGTTTTATCAGAACTGCAGTTTCAGTTTAAACAGAGAGAACCAGAAGATGTTAAGCATTTTTGTCTTGACTATCCAACTCACAGCACTCTGCCTTGCTCTACGTAAGTTATTTTAGAATTGTGTTTTCTTGTAGAAATAGCTAGAAATTAGAAAATATTAGACTAAGTGTTTTTCTGTGATGTCAGAACTGTACTACTGTATTATTTTAAGTATTTCTGTGTGATCTCTTAGCTCTTCTCTAGCACTGTGTAGCAGAAAGTATTATCTTGTGGTTTTAATTATTTATTATTTTAAAACCTTTCAACTGTGGCTGTTTTGTGTAGAGATAATTTAAGCTCTTTAGAGTACTTGTATGCCTTTGGTAAAACTGTACAATGCCACTCTAATAAGCTTTGACTGTTTAGTCACATCTACCAATTGGATAATAATATTGCACAGTAATAATTGGACACCCTTTTAAGGGCCTTGGAGTAGCTGATAATTATTAGTGGGTGGTAGCAGCTGGTACTACCGTATAGTCTGGGAAAAAGGGGCACAGCTGGAGAACCTGTGCCAGCCTTCCCCAGGAGTCTCTGTGTGGTTGTATAAACTCTTCTCAAAGTGTGTGTGTGTGTGTGTCAGCTACTTGGGCAGAGACACGAAGCACTGGTTGGACAGAGAGGGTGCTGGAGGTTTTAGCTTGCCCACTAGGCTGAGATCTGGACCCTATAGCTGTGCCAGTGGAGAGTCTTATTGTGGACCTGGAGAGCAAGGGAGCGACCAGCTCCAGACTGACTGTGATCTCTGTGTGCCCTTAAAGGAAATTACACTTTACTGTGTGCATTTGTTATCCTTTCCTCCTATATGAGATGCCCTGTCTGGTGTTGGTGGTGAGGATTGAGGCTCCTTGATTGCTGGGCCAGGGCACGGGTGTCACACCATGTACCCATGAATTACCACATAAGTGGCGGTACACTAAACACTGAAAGTGTGATAAGGGACTTAGGGACACAGGTGGATAGTGGTCTCACCTTCGATAACCACATCGCCACAACAGTCAAGAAATCCTTCTCTGTTGCACACCTCATCACTAAGTGCTTTTCATTCAGAAAAAAGGAGGTCATTGTCCCACTGTACTCATCCCTCATTAGACCCATTATAGAGTACAATGCCCTGTTTGGTATGTACCTCACAAGACATCTGCAACAAATGGAAAGGCCACAGAAATACCTTACTAAAAGAATTACAGGCCTAAAGCAGACGTCCTATGCTGACCATATAAAAAAACTCCAGCTATACTTTGCCACATATCGCCTACTCAGAGACGATCTCTGCTTAACATGCAAGGCCATGTCAAACCCAAAGCTGTTGGACATGCTACTCTTAAGGAAATCCCAGTTCCTGAGAGCCACACACTCCAGGGATCTAAACCTGGTCATCACAATGAACAAAAGATGCTGGAGGGATAGATGCCTGACCCAGACACTCCCCATACTCTGGAATAGACTGTCCATACATGTCAAGCTGAGTGCCTCTTTGTCCCTCTTCAAAAGGAACGTTGACGATTGGATGGGAGATAGGAAATTCACCCTGGGGATCACGTCAGTCTAGACAGGAGACCAGGGAAGTAAATATTCTTGGAAGAAATATTCAGGGAATTGTTATGGCTAGGCTTGTATAGGCCCTAGGGCTGATAGCCTAGTACCAACCTATGAACCTGTTAAAAATCCCTTGCAAGATAAATCTAACCCTTCAAGAAGACCTGTTTATGTTCAGTGTGAGTTGAGAGTTTTGGAGCTAGCATATATCTCAGCTTTCCTGATTTTGCTTCATATTTTTCCTTATCCCTCGTAATAATTTTGACTTTCTAGTAAATCATGGAGGATTTCAGTTAGGTAATAATGTCCAACATTTGAATTTCCTGCTTCTCATTGTTCAGACAGTGGCATGTTGATACAAAATATGTTGCTCCATTAACTTTTTCTAAACGAATTGGAATAATATTTAAAAATTTTATTCCACTTCTGTTTGGTTGGCATACCTTCATTTTCAGTGTTGATAACCAGGGTCTAATATATGCAGCAGTTCTTGTACATCTTTTCAAATGCAGCCTTCTAATTCTACTTTTCATCCTTGTTTTTAATTAAATGTGTTTTCTCCTAATGAATTATTGAACCATCCTTAACTATTATTTCTAGACCAGGCATTAATATACATTTCTCAGGTCTACGGTGCACCCATGTTAAAAATAAAAAAACAACCAGTACCTGTCAGCATTATTAATCTAATGTTTTACTGGTATTTATCAATGTTTGCTAAACATAATTAAAGTGCTTCCTGTTATTCAGTTCACTGTTTCCTATTTTGATGAAGTAACTTGGAATGACCGTTCAAATGATAAGATGCACCAGTCTAGAATCATGTAAAACTTGTAGAACACATTGCTTCACCTATGCTTCTTCTATACTCACGGCAAGCATGTGGTTTACAGTCAGTCCATGGGACTCAGAAACATGCTTTCTGCAGCCTCAGAAGGGCTGCTGTCGAGACGACAGATAAGATGTGACTCAAAGGTAATTATTAATTAACAAGTAATAAATCTGCAGCACAAGCAGTAACTAATTAGGAAACACAATCACAAAAATAACACTGCTTGTTGGAAGAGAGCTGTTTTCATGACTGCAGCTTGGAATTTCACAAACAGCAGCAGAAAGCACGTAGGATGTGTGCCAATATGCGTGGACATAAGCACAACTTAGCAATGCTGTGAGAATAGCTGGGAGACACAGAAAGTAGCTCCTAGCAATGTTTTGAGGCAGTTCTCTTCACTGAAACGAGGATGAAGTGTGAGAAGAGAAAATTCAGAAAAGGCAGACGAGCAAGCAGAGGAACATATACAGGGATACAGGGAAAGTCAGAATGGGAGTTGGGGTGAAGAAGGGTATATGTTTTTGGGACAGATACCCCTTTTTTATCAAGGAGGTTACATAGGGAAGGATATAAAAGAAAAGATGGTAGAGGTATAGAGGTAGGGGCAGATGAACAAACATAAAATGCAGTCAAAGGCCAGCAGGCTAGGTGCTGAGACAAAGGGGGAAGTTTCATAGTGGATATGTTGACATGCAGACAGAGGGAGAAACAATGTTATTGGGAAGTATTGGACAAGAAATGGGGGCAGCTGAACCACAAGGAAAGGGGAATATTAAGATGGTGAATAATGTAGGTACCCTCTTCCTGACCATGTTGCATTGTCTGGACCCAGGAAGAGGTCAGTCACCACTATAACTATACTGTACACCAAGCACTAACTGAGATGGTGGAGAAGGCAGTTTCAGATAGCTGTACAACTTTGTTAGCTGCACAAGGAACCACTCCAGGCAGCCATTGTGGGTTTCAAGCTGCCATTCTGCAAATTCCTCCATCACCTTTTCCAACACCTGCTGGGTGATAAACTTTGACTCCCTGGCCCTATCACCAGAGGGAACTATTGCAGTTCTCTGAAATGAACAACAACCATTGCCCGCTGAGGATACCCCCAGGTCACCCCTTCCTGCAGGACCTGAATTACCTGATGGAATATGCAGGCCTGGAATCAGATGGTGAGCCAGTGGGAGATGGACAGGTCCGAAATGAAGGCAGAGACCAGTGCAGTTGTGACAGATGCTGCAAGAAATGGTAAAATAAATAGAAAAAAACATAAAAAATATAAAACAAGAATAGCAATACTTAGTGAGAGAGAGAGAAAAAAGACATTACTACACTAAATGCATATTATGATCTTTCTTGCGGGTACCTACTGTTGACTATACAGCACCTAGGTATGCTGTTGTGCTAGGTACAAGAACAATACTACTGATTAGGTGTAGAAACCTTAATGTTCTTGTTGGATGATGGTCTTGTAGATATAAAGTGGCAGTGTATCCTTGGCCAAGACGGGGAGTGTTGTAACTACACCAGCAGGATGGTTATGTTGGACTTAATAAGCCAGGGAAAGTATGCATGGGTGTGGCCCTGTGAGAATGTCATATAGGATAAGGATAAGGACAAAGACCTGTTACGAGGACTTCAACCGTGCCACTGTTAATGCAACCCAGTATGCCTATGATGCCAGTGTGGTGTAACAATAGCAGACAAGCAAATACGACAGGGTGTAGAGCAAATGCCAGCTGACTGCCAGGTTGAGGTGACACAATCATGTTCATATGGTGAGGTGGCGCATGGTCATGATGACAATATGCATTCCTCCTCTGCTGTACATCCTCCTGGCCTGTGGCAATGTGTACAGTGGATAACTGTGGCAACCTTCCTGCATGTCAGTCACCATGTAGCACTGGGTATGCTGTCCAGGTAGAACAATTTCAGCATCTCTTTGCAAGTAAGGAATGTGGGTATCCCCTGAACATGCAGAGTGCGCATGTGGGTTGACAAGACATTTTATATACAGGCTGTGTCTGACTATACATGAAACTATGACACAGGCGATCACAGGTAGCTATACATGTTAAATACTGGGCAGGTGCATGCTGTTTTGATATAATTCACTAATCAATAATATGCCAGTAATCATACTCACCCCTGTTTCTGGAGAAATGTTCCATTCTTCTCCTGTAATGGTGTTCACTCTCTATTATCTGGTTCTCACCTGAAAAACAAAACCAACAAATGTAAAACGCATCAATAAAATGTCCTGCAAGGACACATTTAACTATATAGGTTCATAGGTTCATAGGTTCATAGGTTTATAGGTTCATAGGTTCATAGGTTTATACTAGGCTATCTGCCCTAAGGCATTTATAAGCCTAGCCCAAATTTTTGTGGCTTACGCCACCCCTTATATGAAAAAATACTGTGCCCATTAGTTTGTTGTGCCTCTGTCCAGCAGTGACACAGAGATGATTCCCGGGGTAAACCTACGATCTCCCATCCACAGGTCTAGATTTCTCTTAAACAGAGTCAGCGAGGTGCTCTGCCTCACATGGACCGGGATTTTATTCCACAGCATAGGGAGTCTCTGAGTGATAAATCTATCCCTCCAGCACGTCCTATTTATATCCGTGCTAAGGTTTAAGTCGCTTGCTCTAGTGGTTTTGGTGGATTTGGATTTTTGAGGTGGAGCATGTCCATTAATTCCGGGTTGGACATGGCCTTGTATGTCAGGCACATGTCACCTCTGAGCAGACGGTATGCGACTGAATAGAGCTGGAGTTTCTTAAATCTGGCAGCATATGACAGATTTTGGAGTCCCTTTATCCTTTCGGTGAGGAACTTTTGGGGTCTCTCCAATTGCTGCAGATGTCGGGTGAGACACATCCCGAATGGGGCATTGTACTCGATCATTGGTCTGATAAGTGAATAGTACAGGGGAACAATGACCTCACTAGATATGGATGTGAATCCCTTCATGATCAGGTGGGCAATGTAGAAGGTCTTTCTAACCACTTTAGCAATGTGAGTGTCAAAAGAAAGGCCACTGTCAACCTGGGTCCCCAGGTCCCTGATAACCTCTTCTGTGCTTAGTGGATTGCCACCTATATGGTAGCTTGCGGTTACCTTGTTTTTCCCGAAGGGTATGACTATACATTTTTTGGCGTTTAACTTCAGGCCATGGCTCTGGCACCAGCTATCTGTTTCCGTGAGTCCCTTCTGAAGGATATCCGTGTCCGATGCACTTTCCACTATGGCGCCCAGTTTGCAGTCGTCTGCAAACTTTGTCAGCCAAAGTCCTCCCATGCTGGCCTGTACTTCTGAGAAGTATATGCCAAACAATAGGGGGACAAGGACCGAGCCCTGTGGGACACCACTTGTGACCGGCTTGGAGTCTGACACAGCGCCAGCAACTCTAACCCTGTGGGTTCTGTCCTTAAGCCAGTTTGCAACCCATCTTGTGACATATGGGTTTACATTTAAGCTGGTAAGTTTTTCTACAATACCCGAGTGGGGTATTGTGTCGAAGCCTTTGCAAGGTCAAGGTAGGCTGTATGGACTGCCTTTCCCTCATCAATGGCCTTGGTGACTGTTTCAAGAAGTCGACCAAGTTCAAAAGGCATGATCTTCCCTTGACAAAGCCAAACTGGGTCGGGTCCAATGTCTGCAAGTCCCCTATATCTTTGTTTATGAGCTCCATTATGATCCTCTCCATAGCTTTGCAGACTAGACTTGTTGCTTATGGGGTGGTAATTACCAGGGTCCGTGAGCGCCGCCTTTGTGGAGTGGGACCACAGTTGCCGACGCCACTCCTTGGGCACATATCCTGTGGTAAGGCTGAGATTAAACAGCTGCCTTATGTGCGGGTTAATTCCTCATTTAGCTCGTGTAGCACACAGCCGGACACCATCCGGTCCCATTGATGCTGTGTTTTTAGCTTTAGAGAGAGCAGCTTTCACCTGCGCATTTGAGATGTCTGGGAGGCTACACTGCTGGGATAGTTATCTCTCCTTTAGGGGAGAGGGGTGAAGTTTGCACTGAACCTGTCTGCCAGTATGTTGCCAATGTCTGTGGGTTCAGTGATTTTTTGTATCATTTTGGTCTAATTCTGAGCATATCTGGGAGTTTCCACCCAGGTTCCTAACATAGCTGAAAAGGCCTTATGATTGTCCTTTGAATCCATGGCAATTTTTCTCTCAAAATTGGCCTTAGTTGATTTTATGAGTGCTCGTATTTTTTACTAATAATGATCAGGGGTGATTTCCTTTTATGGATTTTGTTCTATCATGTAATAGCTTTCTCCTCTTATTGTAAAGTTTGTTAATGGCTGGGGTCCACCAGACTGGACGTTTGCCCTTTGTGGAAAGAGTCTTGGTTTTATTTGGGATTGCCTGATCCATGCAGTCCTGGAGGTGTTCATAGAAGGCATTTGTAAGGGCTGCTGTCGAGACGACAGATAAGATGTGACTCAAAGGTAATTATTAATTAACAAGTAATAAATCTGCAGCACAAGCAGTAACTAATTAGGAAACACAATCACAAAAATAACACTGCTTGTTGGAAGAGAGCTGTTTTCATGACTGCAGCTTGGAATTTCACAAACAGCAGCAGAAAGCACGTAGGATGTGTGCCAATATGCGTGGACATAAGCGCAACTTAGCAGTGCTGTGAGAATAGCTGGGAGACACAGAAAGTAGCTCCTAGCAATGTTTTGAGGCAGTTCTCTTCACTGAAATGAGGATGAAGTGTGAGAAGAGAAAATTCAAAAAAGGCAGACGAGCAAGCAGAGGAACATATACAGGGATACAGGGAAAGTCAGAATGGGAGTTGGGGTGAAGAAGGGTATATGTTTTTGGGACAGATACCCCCTTTTTATCAAGGAGGTTACATAGGGAAGGATATAAAAGAAAAGATGGTAGAGGTATAGAGGTAGGGGCAGAGGAACAAACATAAAATGCAGTCAAAGGCCAGCAGGCTAGGTGCTGAGACAAAGGGGAAGTTTCATAGTGGATATGTTGACATGCAGACAGAGGGAGGACCAATGTTATTGGGAAGTATTGGACAAGAAATGGGGGCAGCTGAACCACAAGGAAAGGGGAATATTAAGATGGTGAATAATGTAGGTACCCTGTTCCTGACCATGTTGCATTGTCTGGACCCAGGAAGAGGTCAGTCACCACTATAACTATACTGTACACCAGGCACTAACTGAGATGGTGGAGAAGGCAGTTTCAGATAGCTGTACAACTTTGTTAGCTGCACAAGGAACCACTCCAGGCAGCCATTGTGGGTTTCAAGCTGCCATTCTGCAAATTCCTCCATCACCTTTTCCAACACCTGCTGGGTGATAAACTTTGACTCCCTGGCCCTATCACCAGAGGGAACTATTGCAGTTCTCTGAAATGAACAACAACCATTGCCCGCTGAGGATACCCCCAGGTCACACCTTCCTGCAGGACCTGAATTACCTGATGGAATATGCAGGCCTGGAATCAGATGGTGAGCCAGTGGGAGATGGACAGGTCCGAAATGAAGGCAGAGACCAGTGCAGTTGTGACAGATGCTGCAAGAAATGGTAAAATAAATAGAAAAAAACATAAAAAATATAAAACAAGAATAGCAATACTTAGTGAGAGAGAGAGAGAAAAAAGACATTACTACACTAAATGCATATTATGATCTTTCTTGCGGGTACCTACTATTGACTATACAGCACCTAGGTATGCTGTTGTGCTAGGTACAAGAACAATACTACTGATTAGGTGTAGAAACCTTAATGTTCTTGTTGGATGATGGTCTTGTAGATATAAAGTGGCAGTGTATCCTTGGCCAAGACGGGGAGTGTTGTAACTACACCAGCAGGATGGTTATGTTGGACTTAATAAGCCAGGGAAAGTATGCATGGGTGTGGCCCTGTGAGAATGTCATATAGGATAAGGATAAGGACAAAGACCTGTCACGAGGACTTCAACCGTGCCACTGTTAATGCAACCCAGTATGCCTATGATGCCAGTGAGGTGTAACAATAGCAGACAAGCAAATACGACAGGGTGTAGAGCAAATGCCAGCTGACTGCCAGGTTGAGGTGACACAATCATGTTCATATGGTGAGGTGGCGCATGGTCATGATGACAATATGCATTCCTCCTCTGCTGTACATCCTCCTGGCCTGTGGCAATGTGTACAGTGGATAACTGTGGCAACCTTCCTGCATGTCAGTCACCATGTAGCACTGGGTATGCAGTCCAGGTAGAACAATTTCAGCATCTCTTTGCAAGTAAGGAATGTGAGTATCCACTGAACATGCAGAGTGTGCATGTGGGTTGACAAGACATTTTATATACAGGCTGTGTCTGACTATACATGAAACTATGACACAGGTGATCACAGGTAGCTATACATGTTAAATACTGGGCAGGTGCATGCTGTTTTGATATAATTCACTAATCAATAATATGCCAGTAATCATACTCACCCCTGTTTCTGGAGAAATGTTCCATTCTTCTCCTGTAATGGTGTTCACTCTCTATTATCTGGTTCTCACCTGAAAAACAAAACCAACAAATGTAAAACGCATCAATAAAATGTCCTGCAAGGACACATTTAACTATATGGGAAGCACCAAAACAGTGACCAGCACTGCATTCTTAAAATACATCTCAGCAGCACTCTATCTCTGACCTCTTCTTCCCATTGTCTTTAAAGGTCAGGATGCTGCCTTCTCAGCTATACAGTGGTGCTAGCACCTCTCAGTAGAGTGGTTAATGCCACCAAATGCAGACTGTTCCATGTAACTACTATGTACAGGAGGCCCTCACAACAGTTCCTAAGCAGGGGCTTCCAGTAGTCTCCCTACATAAGTAGAGAAATATTTTAATTTCATTGGTGTATCACCTGTGAGTACTGCTGCCCATATTGCCCTCAGAAGCCATGGCGATTCACTATGTCACAATCCAGAGAAAAATGGTAGCACTTTTATGGTCATGCATGTTTCAGCTGTCTACATGTGATATGCATCTTTAGGCATGTCATTGGCATGACTTGTCAAAGTGCAGACATTGCATAGATAAAACAACACTATAGCATGGCACAGTAGTGTTAGAGTATGAACAACAACATGTAAAGAATGTATAGGCATAAAAGTGCATAAGTGTGTTACTGTCTTTGCCCTTTAGAGCCTCATTAGGCTATAATACTGGAATAGCTTTCCCCATATCCCCAATGGGTCATTGGCTTATCCACATATGCTCACTGCATTTTACAGGTATTCATGCCTCACCACCTGATGATGTGAACATTGTCTCTAGATGACTGTCAGTGTTGAACTGATAACCCCAACCTCATATGAAAAAAAGGAAAAGGGGGCTGCAGATGCATAGATGCAAGTGCATAAAGTTAGCATAGCACAGGTGAATTATGGGAAGAGTTAAGAGCGAGAGTCCAGAACTATAATGGCCGTGCTAAGCAATTTAAAATCCTGTGATAAACATATGTAGTCAATGCTATGGTCATTGCACTATGGAATATTGCGTGACAGCAACCTGTACAGCTTGCACCTCTTCATAGGTTAGTACTAGGCTAACTGCCCTTGTAGGCCATTTTAAGCTTAGCCAATTATCCCATGTGAGAACCAAACCCTGCACCTTGTGTTTGTAAGATAAACACTTTATCCATTATGCCAGCCTCCCAATATATTCTTGATCTCTTAGCACAATAATTCTGGACAAAGACAGAGTTTCAAAATCAGGGACAGATTCTAAGTTTATAAGAACAATATTTAAAAAGCTGGTAGAATAACAGTTTTGCATTAGAATGCATTTTATGGAGGATATTTAGTGACTTTAATCCTCAGCGAAGGAGCCTACCCAATATCCCCAATTGCCCTAAAGCATTGTCTAATTAAGTTACTGTCTCAATGTTACACAGTAGGGAAATGAAGGTGGAAATATTCAAAGCCTGCGCCGTTGGAAACAGAAACTGCTCATTAACAAATCAGAGCTTTAGTCCTCTGAGTAACTACCGGACGTTGCCAGAAAACCGCAAATTTGTTGAGGAACAGAACAAAACATGAGGAAAAAATGTGGATATGTAAGTGAGATATGGTACAGCTCATATCCACAAGACAAATCTGAAAGTCTACACACTATGCAAGCATAAAGAGAGAAATGTGAGTGGGAGCTGGTATTATTTTCAGTTTGAACGCACTGCATGTGTTACAGCTGTGTGTTGTTTAAGGCAGTACATGACTGTTTGAGGGTGTAGAGGGGTGAGCTAATGAATGTAAATGACAACAACAGTGTATACATCGCAAGGGACTGTAAACATGGATAGAGTTTAATGCCATGACAGGAAAGGTGGAGGCTGATATACTATGGCATGTTCCTTACTAAACATTACGGTGTATTTCCTTTTCCACTGTGCAGGAAATGTAGGCCCAGGAATGGGATACGAATAGTGCCTTACACACATTGATAGGCAGGTCTTGGAAAGGGTGTTCTGTTTAATGTTAAGCACCTCATATATGTTGCAATATATGCTGTGGTGTCCTGTAAGGAAGAGTTACATCTGTCAAGTGGGTATTATATTATGTCCTATAAGTCGTATATACTTCTATGTTGAAAATAACACTCCTGTCTTGCCTGCTTCAGGAGATCACTGTAGAGGAGAGGTATTCTACAGCCTCTGTAAGACTTTTATCTATCTTCTTCCTACATCTCTTCCAGGATGTTTGATATCTGGATTGTGCTTGTTCTTTTGTCAGGGAGGTGAGAGAAGATCTCCACCCATATCCAGGTAGGGAGGGAGACATATGTAGACAATAATAAGCAGTTACATTAACTTCCAGCAGGATGTCCTGTCACAGGTCCAAACCTATCTTTGGCCTACACGCACACACACACACACACACACACACACACACACACACACACACACTACTCTCAGGGGACCTATATCAGTTTTGCCAGCTTTGTGTGTGCGCCTGTGTGTTTTGTTGGGCTTTACCTCTTCTACATGACAAGCATAGTATATATCAGTTGCAGCAAGGTTGCCAAACACCTGCGTCAGATCTGTTTCTGGGCCTGTAGGAAGTCCAATGTTTAAAGAGTAACAAGACACACTTCACTGCACTTGTAAGCTTGCATAGTGGTGGAATCATAGGTCTCAACCTGTTAAGAGTCCAATGTGGAACACAGACCTTAACAATGTGTGACAAATGTTCAAAATGTGGAACATCCTATTTTCGCACTGCGCGAAACATGACATTGCCTTGGAGCATGGTAGAACATCTGTAAAATTCAGTAAGACACTTCTCAGATCCAAAACCTTTGTTTTATAATCTGCAATACCATAACCACACCATAAGTAAATGAAACAGCACTTTACAAAAATAAAATTCACATTTACTACACTTTCTAAACAGACATTACAAGTCACACAAATGATTTTAGTTAAACAGCATCCTGTATACTTTAAAGCATCTCATTACTATAAACAGCTCACTTTTGACTTCCATCTTGACATACCTCTCGACCTCTTAGTGCAAGAAATCTGGACAAAACCCAATGTAATAGGGAGACAAGCAGCACAAAAATAGAGACACTTTAAATATTACTCTTATAAACTTGGAAATATTACTCTTACAAACTTGGAAATATTACTCTTATAAACTTGGAAATATTACTCTTACAAACTTGGAAATATTACTCTTATAAACTTGGAAATATTACTCTTACAAACTTGGAAATATTACTCTTACAAACTTGGAAATATTACTCTTATAAACTTGGAAATATTACTCTTACAAACTTGGAAATATTACTCTTATAAACTTGGAAATATTACTCTTACAAACTTGGAAATATCACTCTTATAAACTTGGAAATATTACTCTTATAAACTTGGAAATATTGCTAGAACAGGATCTGTGTTGGCATACAACAGACATACTAGGGACAAGCAGCACAAAAATAAAGACACTAAATATTGCTCTAAACTTAGAAAGTTACTAGAATAATAGGATCTGTGTTGGCATAGAGTTTCTCAAAGATATGGCAATTACTTTGAGACATAATAGGGGGACAAGCAGAACACAAAAACAGAGACACTTTAAATATTGCTCTTATAAGCTTAGAAATATTGCTCTGATAAACTTGGAAATATTACTAGAATAACAGGATCTGTGTTGACATACAACAGACATAGCAGGGACAAGCAGCACAAGAATAGAGACACTAAATATTGCTCTTATAAACTTAGGAAGCTGCTAGCATACAGGCTTTCAAGGATAGAAATTCTTGCAGAGATAACATTGCAGCTACATTTATAAAGTACTTACTTCTGCCTATCCAAGCAGCACCAACAATTCAATGTAATCCACAGACTCAGTCTCCCGGTTGTCTAGCAGGCAGCAACACAAACCTCAGCCTTCTAGTGACCATCTGACCAATCTTGATCCACCAAAGCAAGGCTCCTGAAGTCCCTTCAGCTTGCTGACTCTTCTCCTGGCTTCCAAGTCCCAGTCCCGACATCACACAGCAGAACGTGATTGACCTGTATTGGAGATCTCTCATTGGCTCCTGTCCTCCTGAAACCTATTACTTGATTGGCTCATACACCCGCATTCATGATTGGCTGTAAATGCAGTGTACAAGCCAATCAAAAACTGTAGAGCACAGCCAGTGTTGTGTAATGTGGAAGGGCAGCACAGCTATGCATTGGTTTGTATACCGTGATGCCGATTGGCAGGAATTGTGGTACACAAACCAATCAGAATGCGTGTAGTGGAGCCATAGCTGTTCAATGCAGAACAGCAGAACAGTGGCTTCACTTGTCATTAAATGCAGAGCGTTCCACATAATCCGGAGCACTTGGATGCTCAGGGTGGAATGTTTGCCACGGTGGTCAACAGACATATGGAAGACATGAGCTTTCCCAGATAAAGCGTTGTGTCTTCAAGGTTTCCTGCTTAGTGTAATGTGACAACCTTATCTGTGGACATGCAACACCCAAAAATACAACCTACATACACAGATAGCAGCCATGCATGAGTTGTTCCAAATCATATTTGCTACATAACAAAGGCATTGCCAATAATGAGCAGTTTAATACATTTCTGATTGGGGTATAGAATATGTGGCTTGCCACCAACCTAAATGTATATTTCTTTCAAATCTGAGGTTGTCATGGCTAGAGGTGACCATCACAGGCAATAAATCATATTCTACTGCAGAATGTCAATGGATGCTGTTGCATGAGACAGGTGACTAGGCCTTCTGTGTGCATGTGTGTGTGTATTTGTGTGTGTATGCATATCTGTGTATCTATATGTCTCTGATGTTATCTTATAGTGAAAATAAAAGCCAATGGTGGTCAAGAATCAGACTTGTATGTTGCCTGTAGAAGGGTAACCGACACATTATCACACAGGCATGCATTAAGGCAACTCACCTAAAACAGAAGCAGAGGGACCTTAGTAGGAATTCATTGACAAAATCATTATTGCAAATATGTAGGAGTTCCTCTCATCTCTGTCTTGGGTTGAGCTAGTTCTGGAATCCATTGCTGAGTGTAGGACTTGGATGCCAAATTGCAAGTGGCACCTAGAATATTCCTGGGTGATGCCTCAGGTGGATACGTCTGAACATGTGGCACTATCGGCAGTACACCTCCAGTTCAGGGTCATTCATATAATGAGCACAGCTTCTTTTTTGATAGAGGAACATTGGGCTTGCAGTTCCAAAGGCAGTCTGCTTAAGGTTTGTTAATTATGTTTATCTCATAGTAATCTGTTATGTAAGAGTAGTTTCACTAGACTGCAGGTATTGGTGCAGGGCTTATTCTTAGCTTGGATGATATTTGTGTGTTCACAAGTGTTATGTTATCAGGTTCCTCCACTGTGCATATAGGCCTGCCTGAAGCTAGAGGAATAACTGTCTGGACCCAGTGATGAAGGTAACCAAATCCTGGCACAGACAGGCATCTTGTTATCAGTGCTAGAATTAGATAATGTGATAGTCACAACCCACCCCCCCCCTTCCATGGATGAAAGATGCCACGTAAGGACAGGATAAAGCCAGCACATCAGCACAGAGAGTGGCCACATCTCCAACAGCAGACCACCCTTGTTTGCTGATGGCACCAAAATGTATATAGAGAACCTCAAAGTTTGGCATTCTAGTGGCCAAGCATGCCATAAATAACTTTCCCTCTCCTGTGCCCACATTGCAATGAAGGACTCACCTCAGAGCAGGGACAGGAGTATGTCAACAGTAACTTCTATTCCATCAGCTTGCAGCTGGCGTGCAATGCACTGGTATAATATACAATGTGTAAGCAAGCCATCCAGGCATTGTCCTCAACTCTCACATCTGACAAATCATTGTCATAAACCCCCCTTTTCCAATTTTTTACATGGGGTCAGGGTGTCATGTCAGCTATCACCAGCTTTCACTACAATGCCACTTCCCTTTTGTCTTCAACCCTCTAATATATACATATTTTCGAATGCAGTGGCTATCCTCTACTTGGTTTCATATTTTCTCAAGTGTAATTCCAAGATGTTAGTATGGATAACACTCTGACCTTAGCATTTCATTGCATAAAATATATACATTTCCCAATTACACTCCCATATTGTCTACGCTCATTTTGATCCACTATTACCATCATTTTAATAATATTACAGATGCCTATGTCATTATATAATCATTTGCATATTATGGAGGATGTTGCATTCCTTGGCCTGTTTAAATCTCACTCTGTACATTTCTGAATCACCTGCACCTAGCACGTGATCACTCTTCATACAAAATCAGCTACCACAACATGCAAGAGGTTTCTAAAACTCAAAGGAAATAATTGCTAGGAAGAAATAGATCTTTTTGGTATACAGAAGGCTAATTCAGTCTAAGGAAAATAGAACTCCTGGCAAATCTAACTGGAGAACAGCTCAAAAAATTTAGCACGGAAATATTTGGCTAGAACTTGGATGCAAATGTTTTTGTCATGGGATTTTCAGCAAATGAAAATATGGTAATTTACTTAAATCACACAAATTGATTTCCAAGTTGGTAAGAACAAAAATATTCCCTTTTCCAGATAATTTTTTTTATAATATGTTTTCTGTACCCTCGTATGATTTACAAATTAATACAACACTAGCAACATTCATAAAAAAATTATATATATATATATATATATATATATATATATATATATCAGAAATTTGGAAAGCATCGCCTATAGCTATAAATGGACTTACCATTTAGAATGTAAAACCTGCCAATGGGATTTGTGATACACAATGAAAAGTATTGTTGTTTGTCTTTTTGGCTTTTCCCGGTTAGGGGTCGCCACAGCGGAACTCCGGTCCGCTAATGATTAGCAGTAGATTTTTATGGTTCCAAGTTGCCAGCCCAACCTTCAATGAAAGCATGCCCATTCACGCATGTCTTTTGAACACCACTCAACCAACGGGAGGACATGCAGACTCCACACAGAAGGCACTCCAGCCGAGAATCGAACAGGAGAACATCTTGCTGTGAGGCAACAATGCTACCACTGCACCACCGCGGCTTTACACAATGAAAAGTGTAATGCAGTTTAATATGCTGCTTCCTCTGGTATACAGTGGTGCTGGCACCTCTCAGGTACTGATATTATTTACTAGTTTAAGTTAAATTTTAGATATTTCAGCTACTGCTGGCAGTTGTGAAGGGTATCCTTTCTCTCACTTTGTTTTCTTTCTTTCTTTTTGTTTTTTTTCAAGTTATGATTATTGAAGTGTAATATATTTATGTAAAAATTAAATTCTGAAGTATAATGTAGGTAGTACATGCTGAATTAAAAATGAAAAAAGACTATGTTTGTGAAATCTAAGAAATATATTTTAAATGAAACTGTGCATATTAAAGTAACCTCCTTTCAATGTGTTTGTTTTCAGACGTTTACCAGCAATTGTCTGGTGTCCAGCTGACAGAAACAAAGCAGAATGTGTCCTTGTTTTCATTGACAACCTGGCCAGCACACTCAAAATTAAGAAACCAAAATGCTTTGGCACAAAACAAAGGCACAAAAGAACCTTCTGAAGATGACCAACATTTACAAGGAGTGGATAACCTTATTTTTGAACACAGTACAGAATCATCTACCTCATCTAACAACATGGACCAGATTGAGGTCCTGAGCTCTGTGGGATCTGGTGCCTCAGAAGAAACTTCTATGGATGCATACCTCTCACCTTCAAAGGCAGTGTTTTCATCTGTAATGCAAGGAAAAGGACTTGAAGAAGCAAAATCACCTGAAACTGAAAGGTCAGACCCACTACCTGTAGACCTTTCTGCTGATGCATTCACCACTGGACATGAAACACCTGCTGATGTGGAGAAATTTATTCAGGGCTCTCTATATAAAAGTAACTCAACCAATGAAATTGTATCTTTTGACAAAATATCTGAGAAAAAGTCTTCATCTCACTCCAGTGAACAGCACAAGAAAGATCAGTTTGATTTGCTTAATGTAATTAATCAGATAGTTGCTCCGAATGGCTACAGCTTGCAGAAGGATGAGCAGTCGGCAGAGTTAGATGTCATGGCCGATTCATCTGAGCTGTCTTATAGCGCAACCTTAGCTTCTGGAACCGTTTTATCCAGAAAGAATCATAGTCCATTTCTCAATAAGGCTGAAGTTTCTAAGATATCAACACAGATGCCTACTTTGAACATCAGTGAAAAAATGGCAAAAGGAACATTATCATATCCTCCTAAAACTTTTAAAAACAGCGTAACAAGTTCATTATCACTGGTTTCCACATTTGAAACATCAAGCAGCAGTTCAGTAATGCAGGCAGTAGTTCAGAAGGTGGGTGCACCAGAGGCATTGGTCATCGAGCCAGCAGTATCCCCTACTAGCAGTAAATCACTCAGTCATAAAGATGTTAAAACACCTCTGCCTTCAGAAAACAACAGCCAGAAAGATCCTAGCAACAGTGCATTTGTTACTCGTGGATCCATTGACCTCTTTACACATGGAAATGCAGCGATGGTTAGCTATACTGATGAAGCCCCCAGTAAAAAGAGCACTGACCTCCAACAACATGAGAAGAATAAAGCAGTCGAAAATGTAACAGGAGTCTCTATTCCTCAACAGCGTCATTTTACTCCACAAAATTCGATTCCAGCTGATGAATATAGTAATGGATGGACTGCTTCTTATGAAGTGAGAAGTTCAGTCCATTCTTTGGCAAGTGATAAAAGCACATCTAAGAAACAAAATGGTAAGCCAACTTTTTGAAGAGTAGCAAATCAAAACTATTTTAAGGAAAATTAAATATTACTAGTCATATTTTTGCGATTGTAGATTTACATGGCTATTTTCTCACATATAGAACAGTTGGGATGGTGGCCTAATGGTTAAGGTGTTTACCTTACAAACACAAGGTACAGGGTTTGAGTCTCACAAGGGATAATTGGCTAGGTTTAAAATGGCTCGCAAGGGCAGTTAGCCTAGTACTAATCTATGAACCTATAAGATGATGCATAATGTAGACAAAAGAGACAAACTATTGATGGAGTAGAAACATTATTTGCATTTAATAGACATACCATTGTCATTTATCTCAACCTCATTAATATTTAAAAAATGACATTATCTAGGTTTTTAAGCTAATAATCACTGGAGCAGCAGTCAGCAGTAACGGCCATGTCACCAGGAAAAATATGAGTTGAGAAGGCAGAAACACTCTATTACCGGAAATATTCAAATGAGCTGTTTTGCATAATGTGTGATCTACAGTCCATTTCAGCAGATTGCTAATGAAATCACTGGCAGCTTTACAGATCATTTAAACATACCTATAAATTTAATGACACTGCCACACTCAGACTGATGGCACACAAGGCAGAAACTCTCAGTTTAATAACTGCCAGGAACCCATACAGTTCTGTCTAGACTGATTTTTAGTAGCAGTCTACCAAGTTCTATGAGCAGTGTGTGTCACCTCTTGGTTTACAAAAAATGGAACATTCATTTTAAATATAAAGTTTGTTTTTAACAAATTAAATCACAAAGCTTGCATCTGCAATGCAAATTACTTACATATATTAATTAAAGACCAGTTTAACTGATTCTTATACTTATATCTTATTAAAAAAGTGAAACCGGGCCTCATGCGTGGAATCACAGATTATTTAATTTCACTTTTTAAAAAGGAACAAGTCTGGGAAATGGCACAGGATAAAATAAAAGTTTATTTAGATGTAGACACGTACAGTATAATATAGCAACATTAGAATGAAAGAAAAAACTACAAGTCTTGATTATGAGTGGTGAAGAGAAACCAATGATAAATAAAACACAACTTAAAATGGGCAAAGGAAGAATTTTTAACAATTCTTCCTTCATCTGTTTTTTTTTTAAAGTGGTGCTTTATTTATCATTAATATAGCAACATTATCTTCACTTCCAGTAAAAAGTTGAACTTCTTCATAGACAAGTTTTACATAATGCCATGTTTTTCCATATGTTTGAGATGCAAAAAGTTTCACTGAGGTATATAAGTAGCTGAATTTTCAAGCAAGAGCACCAGATTGTATTAAATCTTATACATCCAGCCTGCAGAGAGAATAGATGCTTCAAAATGATGTACCGATATTGGAGTCAGAGAATTTGCAGTTGATTGACTGAATAATATTTCATTGCAGCTGTTCAGTTCTTTACAGAGATTACAGCTCCAGTGACTACAATATATTATTTGTAGCTCTTTCAGCAAAACACTATTTGGTCAATCAGTTTTGACCAAATGATGTCTAAATCAGCAGTTACTGTTGGAAGCAGCAATTCTCATTTCAGGTCTTTTATTGGTAAACTATGACAGTCCCATTTCCTTTCTGCAGCATGCATTGAAGGATTGATACAAGACCAGATAACTCAATGATTTTTATTTTTTCTGAGATAAGCTCACAATACTGCCTCTGCATTCATTTTATCTGCAGACAGCATCTGTCTGTCTCACTAATCTAATATATACCATCTGCAGGCCTCTTGATCTATATGTAAAAGAATCTACTGAATTACAGTGTCTGACAGTTCCTTGATATATGTCTATCAATTCAGCTGGCAAAGAATGTTGAGCTGGCCAGTGATTTGTTTTATTTCTCTCTGTCCTAGTGATAATTGTGTGTTGATGTCCAGGTGTTGTGTCCTGGCTAGTACAGATGGATCAACAGTGCAGGCAGCTTTTTCTGAGAAGACCCTAGAAATTTAAGACAGGAAACAACTTACATTTTCATGTCACAAGGAAAAAAATGTACAAACATTTGTTAATCAAGAAAATTTGTCAGATTAATTGACATCTGACAGTGTGTAACATTGGCAGTTAAGACTAAGAGTGGGTAATGAGGCCTGGGTTTGATTCTGTCACATTGCATTTGCATACTGTGTGATAAGCAAGTCACTTAATCAGACAATATATAATCCATATGAAGTAAATGTGCCTAATCATAATAGTTAAGAAGTATGCTAACTGAACATTTAGCATTCATTGATTTAAAGGTAGAGAGCACCATGGTAAACCATTAAGAAGATTCATTTCCTGTAGTGTACTATCGGAGAGCTTACATGAACATGTGTTGTACTTGTGATATTGTTATTATACTAATACAGAACGAGTCATGTTTTTCTTTAGCTTCAATAAAAGAACAGGACTGTAGAATTTCACTCAGTCAGCAATTTCCTTTTATCAGTTTCATTTCCTTTCTCATTCCTGTAGCTAGTTTCATACAAGATGCACGGAATATATTTATTTGTATGTTTGACTACTTTTCTGGGGGCGTGGCTTTGTTGACCAGAATGATGCATTAGACAATACAGTAGTCTGGACTTGGCCCAATGCCAGAACCAAGCTGATTTAAGTTTTCATCCAGAATGCCAACTGTTTTCCTTTTTTGGATGATTCCTATGCGGGGACTCCACGGCCATTCATCACACATGATGAGCCAGAGTCTATAGGCTTGTCACATGCTGACACCCTTCCAATTTGTATCCTTTTTATAGAGTTATACAGAGTATCCACCACATGAAAGAAAAGAGTGATGTGTATTAGATGTGCAGGAACAGTCTCAGAAAAACCAAATGCATTCTGACCTTTATCAGTTGACCTCCTGAGGACCCCCTTTATTAGGTCTGAGTATATTCTTTCTGTCAATCATCATTCAGCTTCTTTTTTCCTTATTTTCTATGGTTGAGAATGGATATGAGCCTTTGATAATGCTTGTGATGATGTCAGGCATCAGCTATAAAAGAATGCCCGTCTGCCATACCCAATGGTTCTTCCCGTTGCTACTAGTGAGCAGCGTTCTACAAATCAAAACAAAAAAGAAGACATGGCACTCCAACTGATAATAAGTAATATGTCAGAACATGCCCACTGAAATTATGTGCAAATTCAACAACCAGAGCTAACTAGAGGGCCCACCAACACACTGGAGAATGGAGGGAAGGCACATCATATTCATCATTGAGGTCCACTTGTTAGCTGATATTGTAAGTTTGTAACTACTCATTGGCTGATATTGTAACTTTGTAACTCGTGGTAAGATCATATATTTTGAAGCTAACACTGGGGACTCTCCTTGATTGGTTATATGGATGGATTGAATCTCAAACAGTAAAGCCACCTGGGTGGAAAGATCTGGAGGACCACAACAGAACCAACAGGAAGACAGAGTGCTGGACAATGCTTAGGCAGAAGGCCTGCCTTTGAGGCTGTTGTCAGGAGAGATAGTTGGCTGGGGAGTGTGGCAGCCCAAAGTAAGCCACTGCAGCTAAATCTAATTGTGGTATACCAAATCACTAGTCAAAGCAGTTACTTCTGCAGAGGATCACCCTGGATCAAAGACAGGACCAGTGAGAAGAAGGTCCAAGGGTACAGAGGACCACAATTTACATCCAAACAAGAGGCAGTTATTCTGCCTCAGGAGCCAGGGAATAAGCCATCAGTGTGCATTTAACCCATAGCATAATCATGTTGAGGACCACCCCCCCTGCAAGAAGCCCTCACTCTTCCCTGGGAGTGACATACCCACTCAAATTCCATTAGTTGACACTAATTCTTCTGCATGGAATAAAAGGAAAATAGACCCATATGGGGTGAAGACCACCTTCTTGAGAGAAGTGGAAAGAGTTAGAACCTTGTTTGGGGCCCAGGTAAAGTGCTCCCCAGCCCCAGAGAACCTGAATACATGGAGGAAGTGGAGTGATTTGGAAGGGAAGCCATGCCTCTCAACAGTACAGTTTTTCATAGAATGTCCAGATTTTTGTCATATATTTTTGGTCTTTTTTCATAAAATTGTGGTTTTCTAGCAAATTATTAGCAAATCATTAAAGATTCAAAGTTAGAAAATAATGACAGAGATTTGAGTTTCAGACTTCATACCATTCAGAAAATTGATGTAAATGCAAAACCTGCTATTCTATCAACTTTCTAAGTTTTTAACAGCAATATTTAAAAATTCTCCCTATTTTGGGCCTTTGTCCCACTTTTATGTATGGCTTTGCCCAGATTTCTTGCTCTAAGAGGTTGAGAGGTATGAGGAAAGCACCAAAGGATAAAAGTCCGTACCGTTCAGCCAAGGGCCCAGTAGTAGGCAGGTAAGCTTGTTATGCCAAAATGTAATGACCCTGAAAGGAAAGAGTCTCCACAAAGTGTTAGAGGGCAGATTTTTCAGGGGAATGAGCAGGGCCTTAATCTCGCTGATACCAAAGGACTGAGAGTATTATTTCTCTTGGTCCCTGCAATGGAACTAATAGCAAGCAACAGGCATGCAGAAGCTGACCACAGCTCATCACTAACACTGTACATATGTCTTTGTTCATTTATCAGGAAAGTCATAAAAGACCCCTTTGCAGTGGAGGCAAGGGAGAAAAACCCCAGAAGTACATTAAACAACTTATCATGTACATTCACAATAATTACAGAGTGTAACATTGATCAGCCAAAATTCAGAAATTACAACAGTGAAGTGCTATTTACAGACAGTTGGAAGGAATTTAATGAAAATGATATCTTGATTAATAATACTTACCAGACCGCTCAAGTGTCCCTGTTGTGTAGGAACATTCTTTTATTCAGGCTTGATTTACCCCTGTACAGGATGTCCATATTTTTTAGGTATGTCCTTATTTTCAGGCTTGATGTACCCCTTTACACAATTTCCTGAATCTCCCTCATAACTTGTGATTTTTGAAGTTGTCTAGTATACAGAAAAACACACTACATGACCAACATATTAGTGGCAGAAATAATTTAAAGAAGACATGCATCTGAAAGCTCCCTTTTTCTAAAACAAAAATAAATTACTTTATGTGGTAGTCTACAGATTTCATAATCTCTCTTTGATAATGTGCTTGTGTTTTCCACAATTTTTTCACTGTTTTTTTAAATATGTGTTTCTGAGCAGAATCCAACATTCCTACTGGAAGTAGGAACAGTTATGTTCTATGTGGTATTCAAATGTTATACTAATTATCATATATATCCAGATCTTTAACTGACTGTCCTTACATGTCAAGGGCCTTTATTCCTGTTTTCACTATCTGCAGGTTGACAGGTATGATACTGCCTTAGTAAATACAAATGTATACACATAGCTAAGCTACAGCCTTCACTGTGTAGTGCCTTAAACCTCCTGTAGTAGAGGCCCATGGGATATATGCAAATGAGCCCTGTAGTGGAGGCCCATGAGTTATATGCAAATGACAGATTAAGAACATAACCAGTGTTTCTTTCACATGACTTCTGAATGTCCATTACCTTTAAGCTTTTACTTTTTAAGTCCTTACTGATGCATTCAGGCACTGGAATTCAAAAGCCATGTAGCTTTGTAGATATCCATTGGACCACAATCTCAGGAGGTTAAATGTTGTACACAGTGAAGGTTTTTATAGGAGTTATTACTGAATGGTTTGTCTCTGTGACCTTTTTACCCTTTCATTTAAGTTGTTGTGTCTTGTTGTGTCTTTCGGCTTTTCCCGGTTAGGGGTAGCCACAGCGGAACTCCGGTCCGCTAATGATTGGCAGTTGATTTTTACATACCGAGTTGCCAGCTCTGACGCACAACCTTCAACGAAGTTACACCCATTCACGCATGTCTCCACGCAGAAGATGCTCTGAGAGGCGAACCAGACAGCATCTTACTGTGAGGTGACAAAGCTACCGCAGCACCACCACCACAGTTTTACTCTTTCATTTAAGTAAATACACATATTGACTAAGTCGCTGATATGACCGAGTTACACATTAGTGGAGCAGGCTGACTATAACAGACTGTAAAGATACTTAACACTATTAGTGTGTGATAGATTTACAGGTATTTAGCAAGACAGGTAAAGTAATTTGATTAGTAAGTATGATGGATTAACCAGGATGGGGGAACCAATGACAGAGCCGGGGTCAAGCAATAGACTCTTAAATTAGCTTTGAATGTAAGTAGATTTTCAAACTGCTCAAGAGTAGAAGGCAACTTATTGCAGAATTTGGAAATGCAGTTGGAATATTGAGCTAGTTTGTTTCCATCTACTTGAAGATGCACTACCACTTAAAATCAAACAAGAGGGCTCTACATTAGCTTGCAGTTCAGCTGCAGAACTGGTCAGAGACCTGTATGATCTAAAGGAAAGGGAAAACAGCCTTAAATACCCAAACAGGGTGAGCTGCCCCTAAAGGGAAGTACATCCCCTTTGGGTGATCAAGGAAAGAGGAGAGGAGCCAGGAGCAGATCAATTGCAAAGGAGCCAAAAACTGAAAAAAAAGAGCTCCAAAAAAGTGTGCCCCCAAATGTCCAGAAATCGGCACCTCCAATAATAATACTTTTTAAATAATAATAATAAATATCATTTGATTATTTCACACCCCAGGCCGCTACATTGTTCTTAATGTTGCAGTTACAATTATATCTTTATAATGATTCTATGTCGGAAGTAGGAGATCCAATAATGTGAGTTTTGACACTTTCAAATTAAACTTTGACTAAAAAACTGAATGTTGTGAATTTTGAAAATGACTGTTACATAATTCATGAGTTAAGTTTTCATTTAGCAAATGTTCCTTTATATCGGCAGTACATTTTAAGTATTTTAAATCAAATTTATTATACATCTTTTGTGTAATCTCACCACATGAATTCTTTCAATCTCACTATGCAGTTCTTTGCCCCAGCCATAACTTAACACACCAAATTTAATCCAATGCAAGCCAACTTCCAATTACCTTTGCACAATGAAATTGATTTTGTACTTCAAGCAATATCTTAAGATGACTGCTGCCCTCATCCCATATCCTTGATTGCTATGTATATTAATTTTAAGATTATTGTACTTCAGAGTAGGGAAACACTGCAACACACTGCAGGCTTAACTATAATTGCACTTAAAGTCTTTACATTTGCTGTTCTTTGGCTTTCAGTAGGCACCCGCCTACAGTGCTGTAGTTGGTGTCACTATTGCTGTACTTACTGCAGCACCTGTGGTACAACAGATCACCGGTCACCATTCACTAAGTTCATCTGATGATGTTCAGCTCTTGGTATGATATAAAGTATGCTTTAATTAGAACTACATGGTAGCTTGTTTGTATCATCATTCCATCATCTGATTGGGTTGGGCCTAAGTCCACCCAGCCTGATTGGGAGGTATCTTGTTTTTTTTTTTTTTAAAAGAAATGTATTATTTATTTATTTATTTATTTGGGTGGCCTCAGTGGTGCAGTAGTTAGCATTGCTGCCTCACAGCAAGAGGCTCTCCGGTTCGATCCTCAGCTCGGGTGCCTTCTGTGCGGAGTCTGCATGTCCTCCCTGTGGTCGTGTGGGTTTCCTCCGGGTGCTCAGGTTTCCTCCCACATCCCAAAGACATGCTGTATGTGGATTGGACACTCTAAATTGGCCCTAGGCGTGAGTGCGTGCGTGTGTGTGCCTTCTGTGGAAGGTTGGGTGCCGGGCTGGCAACTCGACACTGCAAAACTCCACTGCCAATCATGAGCGGACAGATGATCCGCTGTGGCGACCCCTAACCAGGAAAAGCCGAAAGAAGAAGAAGATTTATTTATTTATTTATTTATTTATTAATTGGCACTTGATTACCAGGAAAGTCCAATTGGGTAGAAACCCATTTTCTGATTTTCTGCAGAGCCCCGGGGAGAAAAGCACCAAATTATTACAAAACATTTTAGGAACAATAATTTTACAATATTCAGAAGTAAAACAAAAATATTTATTTATTTATTTTATTTAATATTTGTTGACTGGGAATGTCCGACTAGGTTCCACAGAGCCTGTTTTCAGCGGAGGCCCGGGGAGAAACGCTCCAGAGTTTAAATAATTATAAGAAATTAGTCATAATAAAAAAGCATTGGTTAGGAATCGATACAAGGTATATAACAATTATTTAATATTTAGAGAAATTTTAGACAGTTTGTACAGAAATTAAAGGTTACTCAGTCTAATACAAATAGGAATTGCAATATAAAGTGGGGGAAAAACAGGTTTATGGTATATTTAGAGAGAAAGCCAGGGAAGAAAATTAGATAGCAGTTAGGAAGTAAGTGATGAAGGGAGAGTAAGGAGGTATAAGGAATGAAAAGGTACTTGTTCACATTTAGGGATATAGATTATCCTGGTTTTGAGCAAAATCATAGACAGATTTTAGCTAGGAAGTCTTTCAGAGTGGTTTTGAAAGATGTGAAGGTGGTTATAGACCTGATGGATACAGGTAAAGACTTCCAGGCCTTAGCAACATTATACAAGTTCAGGCAATGCCCAGCAGATTTGATAGGTTTGTAGACAGACAGGAGTTTTTGGTTACTGGATCACAATGACCAACTGGGAACGTACTTGCATAGAATGTTTTTTAGTGCTGGACAGGCAGATGTATGCTGGATAATTGTATAGGTGGTAAGAAGTTGTGTATATGTTAGCTGATGTGACAGTTTTAACCAGTTAAGGCTTTTTAGTGCTATACAATGGTGCAGTCTGAAAAGGGTATGTGCTGCAAATTTAGCAATTTTGTTTTATAGCATTGTTCAAGTGTCAATCTTTTGTGAAACCTGGAAGTTAGTAAGGATGGGACCACCATAAAGATGAAAGGGGAGGAGATAATTAGTGGCAAGTGTAGTTTTAGCTGCATTGCTGAGAAAAATTTTGGCTCTGTAAAGCATCCCTAATTTTTGATGAGTTTTTCTTATGCAGTTCTGCAGGTCAGATCTGAGATTATCCTTTATTACCCCCTAATAGTTTGGTATAAGAAGTGACTTCAATGGTTGTATTATCGAGAGAGGGGACTTTAAATTTAGTCTTTTCATGAGAGATGGATACAGGGGAAAAAAAAGTAGTAGTTTGGTCTTTTTTGGGTTAAGCATGAGTTGTGAGTTATGAAGCCATGTTTCAGTGGCTGCTAAAGCTTCCTGAGTACTTTTTTGAAGGTGTAGCACATTGTCAGATGTGGAAGTGAGAGTGGCATCATCTGTGTATTGTATTATGGTGGCCTGTTGTGTGGAAGTATAGAGGGTGTTGGTGAAAATGTTAAAGAGGAGGGGACCAAGGACAGAGCCGTTTGGTATACCTGTGGAGACTGGGGCATAAGGAGAGAGCATGGCTTGCCATTTTACTGACTGATACCAATTGGACAGGTAGCTTTTGAGCCACAGAAAGGTGGGCTGGGAGAGACCTAGTGAGGACATTTAAAGAAGTTTGCTGTGACAAACTATGTTGAAGGCTTCAGACAACTCTAGAAATAAGGAAGAGATTAGTTTACCATTATCTATAGCTTTATTAACAGTGTCTATGTAGGTTAGAAGGGCAGTGCTAGTACTATGGGAAGGATGGAATGTAAAGCTATGTAGGGGATAGAAGTTCTTCCTGCAGAAGATAGTCTAGCAATTGTTTTTGAATATATTTTTCAAGTATTTTGGTGAAGGGGAGATAAGATTGCTATAGGTCTAAAGTTATTCGTCTCTGTTGAATTCTTCCTTTGTGGAGAGGGATAATGTGTGACTTTTTCCAAAGAGGGGTAATATGGAATTCCTGGACTGACCTATTTATAAGGATTGAGACTGGATAAGCAATGCTGTTGGCTGCTATTTTAGGTACTCGCTTGGAAGGTTATCAGCTGAAGAAGAGCACAGTTTGTTTGTTTAATAATAGTTTTATATAGGATGTGGGCACAGGTTTGACATTGAAAGATGTGCTGATAAGAGGCTGTTGGGCAGGATTGGGGTTAGATGTTGAGGAATTCTTGGTTAGAGATGCTATACTATCTATAAAATAACAGTTGAACTGTTTTGCAGTTTTGAATGATGAGTTATCGGTAGAGGGGTTTGGGCTAAATATTTGGCCATAGGTAAGATTTATTTAATAGATGTCCAAAACTTTTTAAGGTCGTGTTTAGTATTATTTTGAAAGTTATTATAGTATTGTTTTTTGTCTTCACTCAATTGCTTTTAAGTACGATTGCGAAGCATTCTGAAGTTTTCAGGATATCGAGGTGTTTTATATTTTTGCCATTCTTTCCATGGTTTTTCTCTATCCTACATTAGCATTCTACTCATTTCGGATAGCCAAATTGTGTTATTTGTTTTCAGTCTCTTCCTTCTAAGAGGTGCAAGACTATTTAGGATATTTAGAAAAGTTGTATTGAATTCAGTTACACCATTGTCTAAGAGGAGGATTTTTAGGAAGTTCTAGTTTATAGATAATACTGTAGTAATGAACATTTCTGGGTTAAACTTGGACAGGTTATGTGTTTTATGAATATGCTGTTTAACTGGATGTGTGAGATGTATAGTCATATAGATTGGGAGATAATCACTGAAAGAGTATGACAAACTGATGAAACAATCACCCAGCTCATCAGTGACATAGCTGACATCTGCTGCAGACCAGGTCTCCGTGTAGCAATAACATCCTTCTCATCCTCCTAAGGTAGGGAAATAAATGTATTTATCCTTTGTTATCCAGGTTAATCTCACTAGGCTAGTAGCCCCTTTTCATAGTAGACCCTAGGTTGTATTTATACTACAATGACAAATTTGGCCAGGGCATCAGGGAAATTTCACATTACTCTTTTCTGTAAGTGCCAAGGGATAACATCCAGCTATGCTACCCTCAACTCTGTTTAATATGTCATTTGAAGGACAACACACTCAGGCATGCAGCATCCCTGTATGCTTTACTGCAGTGTCAGCAATCTAATTGCCTGGTGTTGGAGTAGAACCCACAGCCTTTTGCACAAATGTGAGTATTCTACCTTTTGTGCCACTGACACTGACAAAATAGTCGGGCTAGTCAATTCCCCTAGCTCCACCTTCATCTTTGGCATACTTTGATGACGCTCAGGATTAGTCAAACCCCAGTCAGTAACATAAAAAAACAAGAGCTCTTTGTTTACTAGTGGGCTGGTTGGGTCCAACATAATTTATCAGCTTTTCAGCATCACTGCCCATATTACATTTTTCAGTTATACCTCTCAGTGCGCATCACATTAAATCTTTTTAGCCCTATAGTGTACACTCCAGACCATTGTCTGGTGTTTCATCTTACTCAGATCCACTTCAGGGTCACATATCTTTGCATGGAGTTCACTCCAACATGAATAGATATAAAAAGAGACATGTCTCTGATGATAAGTATTGTAATGCTTGGTAGAGGTAAGTAGTAACACTGAAGATGATCTATTTGTCTCCATGGAAAGAAAAAAAATGAAAATAATTGTACAAACTACTGTTTGAGGTGAAACATACTGAACGGATTTCACTTCTAATTTGACATTTTTGTCTGGAGCTGGAAGGTGCTAAGATCGACTATTGGCAATCATAGACATTGCTTCAAAGAACAGCTCTTTATAATTTCTGCTGCCCGGAAGAGCACTTTAGCGGATATGAAGTGTGTTTTAATCAGCACAACTCTCATTCTTTCAGGCTTGGCATGCTATTCTAAGAATCAGGTTTTGGAGACATTGCTTCTGCTAATAGATTTGCCCTTTCTATGCTGAGTCCAGTTGTCTGACATCAGCTTCTAATATCACTACTGCGAAATGTAAAGGCAAGAATTTGACATATAAGCTTTCCTTGCTGATACACTGATAAATGCTTTGCTTTCAAAGTACCGTATCCTTTTGCTTCTGAGCCTGTTTCTTTTAAACAAGAAAATAGATAAACCCAGACAGAAATTAACAGATTGCTACTGGCATAAAACAGCAGTATTTTCATCATTTTCTGTACACATTTCTTAGAAAGTGATGCCTGCAGCTTGTGAGCGACTTTGTCATTTGTAATAGAGCACAAATAAAATAAATGTTTGCTTATTTTATATAGCACATCTACATCAAACTTCTGCCCTTTTGCACTAAATCGGCAGTCTTAGATCCTGAGCTTACAAAATGTTTGTGCAACATTTGACCACTCTTGGGTTAAACGTTAAAGAATAACTTACCTCTCTATATCTGATGTAAATAACCACATGTGAAGGGATATGCTTGAGGCAGCTGTTATATCTCTAGGGCATTGTGAATGAGCAAATACCATGCAAGCTGCTGCAAGTGTGGTAATATCATTACCAAGCCCACTCACATGAGTGCTTTATTGTTTGTGTCTTTCGGCTTTTCCCGGTTAGGGGTCGCCACAGCGGAACTCCGGTCCGCTAATGATTGGCAGTAGAGCTTTTACGTGCTGGCTTGCCGGGCCTAACGCACAACCTTCAACGAAGGAACGCCCGTTCACGCATGTCGCCCCACAGAAGACAACTGAGGATCGAACGGGCAACGTCTAACTGTGAGGCGACAACCCTACCGCATACACTTATAAAATAAACACCAGTATGTCTTTATGAACTTTGTAGAATAATGTCTGTAATCTAGATAATTAGATCTTTATACAGCATTTTGATATAATGCAATTCACCTGCAAAACTTTACTGCATTTTAATGCAGTAAAATACATACTTGGCTATCATATATGACTGCAACTATGTTTGTAATGCCCTTCAGATAAATTAATTTTTTTTTAAGTTCTGTCCCAAAATGCTGCAAACTACAAATGTTGTTATCAATACTGAATACACTTTTGTCCTAGGGTAATTCTTGAAGTAAAATGTCTCTTTCATTGTGCTAGTGTATAGCAAAGGTAATCTTGAAGCATGCTTTCATCATTTTATAGTTGTCTAAAATCACGTAGCACATAGAGCACTGTGATTACGCTCCAATATCAGTTAAAAGACACCTTTCTTCAGTGCTACTCTAGAGTGAAACCCAATCTTAACAATGCTTAAAAGGGTGCTTAACAGTTGTTAGTCACTCCCAATGTGCTGTTAAGATCATGTCTGCCTCTAAACAATAAAAGCTGACAGTGCTGGCCTACAAACGACAACAACAGAACTTAAAGCAGCTTTGTTTCTGCCTGCTGTCTAGAGAACTAGTCAGTGAAAATGGATTTATGGGTTAACTACTTTCCTTACAAACAGAATATGTAAAGATGAGTCTTGGTGTTTGTTTGTCATTACTTGTCAACTTGTTTACAGATTTGAAAGCCAGCAAAACACTTTCTGTTATTATTTCTTCTTTTCTTTAGCTAGTAGTATATGGGGCAGATAAATCTCTATGCACTACAAAGAATTATGATTGAGTATTCAAGCATATAACCCAATACTATGTGCTCTTGTCAAGGATGCCAACATTCATCTCTCGAGGTTTGCTGTCACGGTGAATTTTTTGGCATTCATGTCTCAAACACAATAAACAGGTTACTATCAGAAACCCAATCATAATCCTCTATATATGGGACATTGAGTTCTACAGTGACATTGAAAAGGTTACTGTGGTAGGAACTTTTAAATGGCACATGGTAGAGTCAGTTAAAAAATATTAAAATTTAGCAAAGGTGCAAAGAAGCATTCGTTGCATGGAACCCTGTTAATTATTGATAATTTGAGATTAAAGTTTAACTATTCATCCAGTTCAATGTTACAAATCATACTGGGCTATTAAGCAGTTCAGTGTCAGACTGTGATTTTACAAGTTGTTTATGAAATTGTGGTTTTCAACAAGTCTGTTCAAATAGTGTCACAAGACATGCGGAAGTTACTGGAAAGTTAGGGTCAGTTCATAGGTAGGTACTAGGCTATCGGCCCAAGGGCCTACGTAACCCTAGCCAACAAGGTTCCCTGGCTTACGCCACCCAAGAAAGTTATTTTCCTGTGCCATTGTTGAGCAGAGACACAGAAGTGATCCCCGGGGGTGTATTTCCTATTTCCCATCCACTCATCAAGATTTTTCTTGAAGAGTGCTAATGAAGAACTTTGCTTGACATAGATGGGTAGCCTGTTCCAGAGTATGGGAAGTCTCTGGGACAGGAATCTATCCCTCCAGCATGTCGTGTTTATTGTGGTGACCAGGTTTAGGTCCCTAGAGCATGTAGCTCGGAGGGATTGGGATTTCTTTAGGTGTAGCATGTCCAACAGCTCTGGGTTTGACATAGCTTTATATGTTAGGCAGAGATCACCTCGGAGTAGATGATATGCTGCAGAGTAAAGCTGGAGTTTTTTGAGATGGTCAGTGTAGGGCATTTGTTTGAGGCCAGGAATCCTCTTTGTGAGGTACTTCTGTGGCCTTTCCAGCTGCTGTAGATGTCTTGTGAGGTACATTCCAAAAGGGGCATTGTACTCTATAATGGGTTTAATGAGTGTCGAGTAGAGGGGAACAATGACCTCTTTTTTCCTGGATGAGAACCCTTTTATGATGAGGTGTGCCACGTAGAAGGACTTCCTGACTACTGTGGTGATGTAACTATCAAAGGAGAGACTACTGTCCACCTGGGTCCCAAGGTCTCTTATCACACATTCGGTGTTAAGTAGATTGCTGGCTATTTGGTAGTTCATGGGTACAGAGTTTTTACCAAAGGGGATGACACTGCACTTTTTAGCATTGAGCTTGAAGTCATGGCTCTGACACCAGGCATCTGTCTCAGCGAGGCCCTTCTGTAGTATGTCCACATCATTTGGGGACTTGACTATGGCTCCTAGTTTGCAGTCATCTGCAAATTTCGTTAGCCAGAGGCCTTCTGTGTTAGCCTGTACTTCAGAAAAGTAGATACCAAACAGGAGAGGTCCCAGGATGGAACCCTGTGGCACTCCACTTGTCACTGCTTTGAGGTCAGATTTGGAGTCTGCAACTTTTACAGTGTGGGTTCGGTCAGTGAGCCATTTGGCAACTCATCTTGTGATGTAGGGATTTATACTTAGTTTAGTGAGTTTAGCTATAATTCCAGAATAGGGGATGGTGTTGAAAGCCTTGACGAGGTCAAGATAGGCTGTGTGAACCACCTTACCCTCATCTACGGCTTTGGTTACTGTCTCAAAGAAGTTGCTCAGGTTCAGGACGCATGATCTGCCTTTCACAAACCCGAACTGGGTGGGATCCAGAGTTTGGAGGTTATTAATGTCTTTATTTATGAGTTCCATGATGATACGTTCCACGGCCTTGCAGACCAGGCTTGTCAGGCTAATAGGTCGATAGTTCCTGGGATCAGAGGTGGCTCCCCCTTTGTGGATTGGGATAACTGTTGCTGTGTGCCATTCAGTGGGCATAAAGCCTGATGCAAGGCTATTATTGAATATGGTGCTTAAGTGGGGAGCTAGTTCGTTCTGAAGTTCCTGTAAAACGCAGCCTGGGATATTGTCCGGTCCCATGAATGCTGTGTTTTTGGCTTTAGAGAGTGCAGCTTTTACCTGCGTAGTTGTGATTACAGGGACTCTGCATTCTTCCTGTATAGATATGGGCCCTTTAGGGGGTGGGGGGGGTAAAGTTAGCACTGAACCTATCTGCCAGGATGTTGGCAATATCAGTTGGTTTTGTAATTTTCGTGCCGTTGTGCTGTAACTCAGAGCAAATCTGGGTGTTGCCATCGAGATTCTTGACATAGCTATAGAATGCTTTGTGGTTGTCCTTAGAATTAGTGGTGATTTTGTTTTCATAGCTAGCTTTGGAGGATCTTATAAGGGATCTCAGCTTTTTACTGAGGCTGACCAGGGAGCTCCTCCACTCATGGGATTTTACTCTCTTTTGCAACAGTTTCTTCCTTCTGTTGTACAGTTTGCTTATGACAGGAGACCACTAGATTGGCTTCCTTTTTTTGGAGGATGTCGTCTTGGTTCTGTTTGGGATAGCACGATCCATGCACTCGTGTAAGTGCTTATAGAGTGCATTTGTGTAGGATTCAGCAGTTGTAACTGTATTGTCCATCCGCATGGGTGTCATGAAGTTCACCACTTCTGTCTTAGGAAGCATGAAGTTGGCGTTGGAGAAATATTTTACCATGGTTTCCGTAATGGGAGGTGGGGCTGGGATGTGGATATCAAGGGTGATTAGCTTATGGCCGGATCAGACCAATGAGGAGTTGACTTCAGGTGTGGAACACCAGTCATTCATGTTAGTAATGACTAGGTCTAGGATATTGTTGCCCCTGGTGGGGGTGTGGATAAGTTGATCCAGGGCATTGGAGTTTATGAATTCCAGAAAGCGTTTAGCTAAGGAGTTGGTACATGAGTAGTTTTCCCAGTTAATGGTGGGGTAGTTGAAGTTACCCATTACTAGGGTGTTTGGTTGAACCGTAATATTTTCCAGTATATCAAGAAAAGAGGAGTGGGAATCCTGGGGCATGGTGGGGGATCTGTAGCAAGCTACAATTTGGATTGCAGTTTTGCCCAGAGTTAGTTGCACTTGGATAACCTCAGATGCATTATGCTGAGCAACTAGCCTGGAGGTGTGGATATCCTTAATGAATATGGACACACCTCCGCTTTTGGTGCTTCAATCCAGGTTACATGGCCGAAAAGTGTGGTATGAGTTATAGCCTGGTATTGCAGGGGTGCTCTCTGGAGCCTTGAACCAGGTCTCAGTCACTGCACAGATATTGATGTTCTCCATTTTAAGGAGTGCCTCGAGTGAGTGCATTTTGAGATTTAGACTTCTAGTGTTGAGTAGCATTACCCTCAGTTTTTGCTTGCATGTTCCTGTTACGGTGGTGAATTTGTCATTTGAACCTTGCCTAAAAAAGGCAGAATAGGGGCAGCAAGAGCCTTAGCCAGTATCCAGAATCCCGGGGGCGACAGGTGCAGGTCATCTGTGGCAAAGCATCGTGGTCTGTTGACCATGTCATCCCAAGCAGACAGGTACTGGATCCCCTTAGAATGACACCAGAAGCTTAGCCAATTGTTGAAGTCAATCATTTTGTCCTTGTACTGCGGTATCAGTTGTTAAGAAATGGCAAAACTGTAGTCATTTGTTGAAAGCTGAGTATAACTAACAGTCTAGCTGTGAAGACACAATCTTAATTCTAAAAGGAAATTACATCTGCAGCTCTTGCTTGAAGTTTGAAGTGTTGTTGCTGGTCTGGTGTTTCGTTTATAAGGAGGGGATTTGCATGGGTGTGTGAGTCTGACTGTAGAGTTTTTTCAAAGAGTAAAGAAGAAAGCTGAGGAATATTTTCTGTTTTTAGGGAATTAACATTTGTGGGGCAGCCACGGTGGTGCAGTGGTTAGCATTGCCGCCTCACAGCAAGAGGTTCTCCGGTTCGATCCTTGGCTAGGGTGCCTTCTGTGCGCAGTCTGCATGTCCTCCCTGTGCTCGTGTGGGTTTCCTCTGGGTGCAACAGTTTCCTCCCACATCCCAAAGACATGATTGGATAGTCTAAACTGGCCCTAGGCATGAGTGTGTGTGTGCCTTCCGTGGAAGGTTGGGTGCCTGGCTGGCAACTCAACACCGTAAAACTCCACTGCCAATTATGAGCGGACAGATGATCCGCTGTGGCGACCCCTAACCAGGAAAAGCTAAAAGGAGAAGAAGGGAATTAACATTTGTGTCAACAACTGGATTGCTGACCTTCAAGATTAGACAAACCCTAGTGTCAATGCCACAGTGTCTATGTTGGGTGATGAAGGCAAAGTTCAAAGGGCAGAAAGGGCAGGTATTTATAATTATCACTATTACAGCTGAGGGCAAAGTGCAAAGGACAGAATGAGCAGACATTTATAATTATCATTGTTACATCTGAATGATAGATATCCATATAAATTGAGAAGTATGTATATTTATGAGGGATGCAATGGAACACAAGTAATTCTGTATTGCTGGATACAGCAGATCAATGTTTTTAAAATGCATTTTGGGTGGGGTCATTGCAGAGGGACAGTTCTGGTTTATTGGAAATCAGCCAAAGAGAAATAAAAATGTTGTCCCAGATATCATATCCTGCATCACCAGGAAGGTGTTAGGCTATAACCAACCTATTAAATGCTGCTTGTCTCCCATGTGTGTATTGTAAATTGGAAAACTACTTCAAAGTTTTCTGACTGCAGACTGTCTGCACTTAGTTTTGCAGTTCATTACAAATTTTTGCTTATTTTTAACCAATTATTTTTTTACTTCCATTATAGAACCTAGGCATCATAATATTAATATTATATATATATATATATATATATATATATATATATATATATTATATATTTATGGATGTTGTATAACATATGATCTCATATATATAGTGCTGCAACATACAACCAATTTTTTTTTCTAACAACACACAAACACACACATATACACACACGTATATACAGATAGACACAGCAAAAACACACACACATACGCACTCACTCACTCACACATGCACACACTTGTAGTACTGCTGACAAACAAATCCTAGGTAAAAGATGGCATAGGAAACTTACTCACGTCCAAGACTCTGGCTTCCAAAGGATCGAGTTTTCATTAAGTGAGAGAAATAGTGATGCAGACATGAGAATAATAAGTAGGGTGCACAAGGGGCTAAACTTCCTGTACAGCATTGTGGGATAAAAGCCACACCCTCCCCAGAAAACAGCCACTGAAAAGTTGTTTCAGTTCCACTCATTTGTGTGTCCTCGAAATTCTCTGATTTGGAATTCCAGGATTCAGAAGCAGCTGTACATGCACAAACAGCAGCGCTAGTTGCAGAATGCACACAAGTATGGTGTTAGAATTCACTGACACTGGTGTTCCACTGCGCAAGAGTTGCTTCAAAGTGGCAGGAAATACCTTAGACATCCCAGCTCATAGTTCATAGACAACAGTTAATGAAAATTACAGATTTTATGTGCTGCTGTGCAACAAGCTGGCAGCTGGTGCTCAGAACATATGTCGGTGAAAAACACAGTATGGATAAAAACTCTAATGTAACTCAAAGAGAGTTTTACACTGTACCACAACTCATCTGCAAGCAAATTACAGGGCACTTGCATTGGTCTACTAATCCGACAGACAATGATGCACATCTGTTGCAACATCATCCATGGGGAAGGATTCCTTCCAGCATTACAGACTCACTACTCACGACTCAGACACATTTATACACACACACACACACACACACATCTGTGTGTGCACATGTAACACTAAACCAGTGACTTGTCTCCCACATGTAAGACACTTCCAATAGCAGACTAAACTCAAGAAAACCAGACAGAAATAAAGCTGATCACCAAATTGCAAACAAAAACTGTCTACATAGTGGGACCCTTGGGAAAAAGGTGTTTTGCAAAAAAATGTGTAGGTTGGGGTTAAGGGCAGTCTTAGGGACATGGTTGGGGTTGACAGACATGAATAAGAGTAGGACAAGAGAGATCCAGAGAGACAAAGATACACATGCACACACACATATACATTTATAATAAAAACCTGGTCTGTGATATCAATAGAACTTGTTGGCGGGACAGATTTGTGTCCCAGAGACTCCCCCATCTGTGGAATAGACTCCCTCTCCACATCAAGCAGGGTACCTCATTATCCCTTTTTTAAGAACAACCTGGATAACTGGATGGGAAACAGAAAATGCACCCCTGGGATTCCACTATGTCCCTGCTGGACAGGGGCTTTGAGTACTGACTTGTCTAAACATGGGCTAAACTCTTGGCTAGGCTTATAATGGCCTCATGCCTAATAACCTAGTAACTTTCTATGATCCTATGAGAAAAATATGAAATATGCCTTTGAAAGTATGTAAAGGGACTTGTGTTGGTTGAATTGTCATGCAATCAGTCACATTTGTGAGTTAATGGATAGTCATTTGTCTGTTTTGTGCTTTATAAAAGGTCAGTTGCCAGTTTAAGGCAAATGAAAAAGGTGTCTCTTCTTTGATTCATTCAGAGGTGCATCATATGCCAGAATGGGAGTCCTGACCAAAATATTCATGGAGTTGGATGGCCCAGTGTAGGATCATTGTGGATACGGCCTGAGGGTATTTGGTGAAGCTGATGAGTAGGCCTAACAGGGTCAACAGCTGTGATTTATCTTTTTAACAGCATGAGAATGAGAGCAATTGTAAATGGACTGGTATCTATGGAATACAAGGCCTTGTATGAAGGGTACATTAAACATTGTAATGACCCTCTATCAAGCTGAGTGCGCTATTTTGTATCATCTTTGTTTTGAATATAACTTTTTTTTATTTTTCTTTGTATAATTTTGTACCTACAGTTCATCGCGTGTGTGTGTGTGTGTGTGTGTGTGTGTGTGTGTGTGTGTGTGTGTGTGTGTGTGTGTGTGTGTGTGTGTGTGTGTGTGTGTGTGTGTGTGTGTGTGTGTGTGTGTGTGTGTGTGTGTGTGTGTGTGTGTGTGTGTGGGTGTGTGTGTGTGTGTGTGTGTGCACATCTATATTTATTTATATGAAAAAATTGGTGAAATTCCCACGGTGTTATGGCAAAACTGCTGCTAGTCAGTAGAAATGCCACCTTGGGTCTCTCCTGAAAAGAGGCTACTAGTGGGACTAATAAAAGATAAAAAATAAAATAATAATGTCTCTCTATCTCTTTCTGTCTGTGATCATAACCAAGTTATTACATGTTGAAGATACAGATGTCATGAAATTCACCTCGAAAGTGGGTCAAATCAAAGCTTGAGAGGTGAATCTTTAATATATATTAAGAGTTATGATTAGAGACACCCAATTATAATTCTTTGTAGTGCAAGGAGCTTTGTCTGCCCCATAAACTAAGAGTTAAAGAAAAAAGTATAGGAGCACATGGCATTTTGCAGCTTTGGAAGACATAAAGCTCTCAGCTTTTGCAAAGATAAGACAGTTGCAAGTACCCCTCTAAGAAAGTAACAGCTTTAAAATGTGTCAGACAGTTTAAAAGGTGTCAGACACTTGATTTAAATGGGTGTTGACATGTGGTTTAAAAGGTGTTAGACACTTGGTTTAAAAGGTGTCAGACTCAGTTTAACAGGTGTTAGACACTTGGTTTAAAAGGTGCTAGACACATGGCTCTGCCATGCTTTTTGGTTGAAAGTATGGCAGAGAGAAGCATCTAAAAGATTTAAAAGTTTTTCTGGCTTCTTTGACTAACACTGGCCACTGTTATGTTGCAACCTAAGAATAGATTTTACAAAAGCTTGTTAAACACCTTCTTTAAATCAGAAAAAATACCTAGCAAGTCTGTCTTCCTCCCAGTTTTGGAGAGTAACTACAGCACACTCTGTCAATTGATCTAGGTATGTAATATCTAAAACACAAATACCTGGAACAAATATGATGCAACAAACATTTCATCTAAACCCTGTTTTTTGCATGGAGGCAAGCCCCCCCAAAGGCTACAGCTAACTTATAAATTACAATTCCATGATTGCACACCAGTGGAAAAAAGGGAAAAGCACGGGAAATGCACTATGAGCTCACACAATCCAACACACTGTGATAAAGCAAACTGCAATATTACTTAAAAATCTAGAAGACGCTAACTCAAGTGATCACAAAATGATAAGCTTTCCTTATTAACAGAGGTGCAGGTGGCAGTATGTGGTTTATGCTAGCATTATATGAAATGTCATTAGATCACTTTTTTAACCATTTATGTTGAGATAAACTGATAAATCAATTGAAAGTAATTCATGTGTATGTGTGTGTGTGTATGTGTGTGTGTGTACACACACACACACACATATATATATACACACACACACACATATATATATATATATATATATATATATATACACACACACACACACACACACACACACACACACACACACGCATATATATATATATATATATATATATATATATATATATATATATACTTGAATTATGATGAGCTAACTGCTCCACTACTGAGGCAGCTGAAACCGTTATCCTTTGATCATCTCTGAACATATAAATGGAGAAACTAAAAACAGGTATTGCAGTTAGCAGTTCAGACGATATCATCTTAGAGAAACAACCCTATACACTTTTATCATTTTTTAAGCCCTAGTGCTTCAAAGATCCTATTAAAAATTCATATAGAGACATGAAAGCACATAGTAAGTGTTATATCATCGATTGAATTTATAGAGAAAGACAGAATTCCAGTGCCCTGGAGTGGAAGTTAACAGAACTCAGAAGGCAGCAAGGATTCTTAAAACAGAGCCCATGCACAAAGTAAATACCACTGTGTATATAGTGCTGTGGGGGTGTTTATCCAATGTAATTGTTCTCCCTCCCTCTATTTCTGTTTTTCTCATTTCCATGTTTACACTAATATGGGTTGAGAATAATTAATTTGAGAGCAGATGAGTTGTTGAGTCATCTTGATATCAAGTATTGGGCCCCTACCTTGTGTAAAACTAATCTTTCAGACATTGGCACTATACAAAAGCTAACGCAAGTGATTACAAACATTGTCAACATCAGAATTTCTGCCAAAAGTTACCAGCCTGTGGAGCATCAGTTACACTTCTCATATCTTACCTGTATAAATGTGATACTTTTCAGGAATAATCAGAACATTACTCGAATGCATACCTCTCAACCCCCAAATGCAATAAATCTGGATGAAGTCTAAAATTATGGGGGACAAAGGCCCAAATATAGGGACAGTTGTTAAATATTATTAGAAAATTGCACAGGTTTTGTGTTAGCACTCATTTTTTGAAGGATATTAAGTCTGAACTTCATATGTAGGTCATTATTTAAGGAATTCAAACCTTGGTGATTTGACAAAAAAACACAAATTTTATCAGGAATAAACCCAGAACAGGAGGCAAAAATCTGGACATTCGGCAAAAATCATGACAGCTAAGACGTAGGCTAGAATGATTAAGTAGTGTTCAACTGAATGTTTAAAAAGCAGCAGGATATAAACTCACTTATGACAATCTGGTATCATGGCAGGATTTAAAATCACTTACGACAATCTGGGTCTACTTCACGTTGTTGTAAGCTGACAATATCGAGTCTGATATTGTCGGCACGACAATATCGAAAATGAAGAACATTGTGCAAGTAAACAGAAATGTCCGTAAGGGGAGATTTCCATTTACCTCAATGTAGTGCGGTCTTGGAGTTGGTATATTTAAGTAGGGTGGGGGGTGCAGGGGGGCTTGCCCCCCTGCCTACGTCATTTAGTTTTTTTTTTTTTACGTTATTCAATGTTTTACTTAATCAATCAATAATGTTCGACCATTATTGATTCGATTAAGTAAACCTTCGATAACATGATATAGACGTGAGAATCTGGCATCATGGCAGAATTTAAAATCACTTATGACAATCTGGTATCATGGCAGGATTTAAAATCACTTATGACAATCTGGTATCATGGCAGGATTTAAGATCACCTATGACAATCTGGTATCATAGCAGGATTTAAAATCACTTATCATGGTGTTCAGTGAAAAAAAAGTGCTGTCAAGTACCATATAAATTACCTTTCAAATAAGGTTGGTGCATACACTACATGCACAGTATAAAACAGTATAGGAGCCAGAGAGTAGCACCTTATAATATGCAACTGACAAATAGCAATTCACCAAATTAATTTTGTGGAGGAATTACATATTTGGGATGCATGAAAAGTGCATACTTGTATAGAAGTCAGATACACTCATACCATGTTTGTAAATGGAGTTATCAGAGACAGGGAAATCTTAGAGAACCCTCCTTGCTACTGAAGCAGCTAACCTATTGTAAGTTGTGTATTCTTACACCTAGACAGCAGCATCCTTCGGCGTGAGAATATTTGGGAGTGTAGGGCACAGACCACTCTGGCAGAGGGATATGTAAAGCACTTGACCCCTGTACTTTTTCATATGTGTATTTTACATTTTCATAGCGACTGTTTGGTTTTATGTTTATGTGTGTGGGTGTGCGCATGTGTGTGTGTGTGTGTGTGTGTGTGTGTGTGTGTATGTGTGTGTGTGTGTGTGTGTGTGTGTGTGTGTGTGTGTGTGTGTGTGTGTGTGTGTGTGTGTGTGTGTGTGTGTGTGTGTGTGTGTGTGTGTGTGTGTGTGTGTGTGTGTGTGTGCGCATGTGTGTGTGTGTGTGTGTGTGTGTGTGTGTGTGTGTGTGTGTGTGTGTGTGTGTGTGTGTGTGTGTGTGTGTGTGGGCAAACAAAGAGCTTTGTTTGTATGTGTCTGTGTGTGTGTGTGTGTGTGTGTGTGTGTGTGTGTGTGTGTGTGTGTGTGTGTGTGTGTGTGTGGGGGGGGCACATGTTTATATGTCCATGTGTGTGTGTGTGTGTGTGTGTGTGTGTGTGTGTGTGTGTGCATGTGATTGTTGTGTCTATGTGGGAGAGGTCTTTGGATATGCATTTCATATGCACAAGTTGATTATTATGCCTTCCACACAGCATGAATTTATACTGCACTTCTATGACTGTATTTTTGCATTTATGCATATGTATGTGTATATATGTGTATATACATTCATTTGTGTATATATTTAAATATTTTTATTTTGTTATTATGACAATACTTAATTTTTGTAGAAAATTACAGTTGTTATTTTTTCAGTTTGATGGTCATGATGTCATTTCCTGTTTAGTAAGTTATTTAAGGAACTGGAAATCATTTGAAAATGTTTCTGAGGAAGTTCACGTATTAAACAGTGGATGAAAGCGCTACATTTTTGGCTTTTGGTTTACTTGGTTTTTTTGCCAGCAGGTCTGCAGTTCATTTTTTCGACCCCTGTACTTTGTTGTATTTATGCAATTTTATTTTACTTTTCACCTGCTTTAGTGTGTTTAATCAGGCATTCTGTTTGTTCGGTTGGCAGTAGTTATTGATTAAGGCTGTGATACTCTTCAGTTTACATTTTGGTAGTTCATACCAAAACCCATAGTTTGTGATGGTGTAGATTTTATTGAAATGAAATGGAGGTTATAAAAGAAAAAATAAATGTTCGCCTTTGCTAGATATTTTATTAAACTAAGGCAACAATGACAGTATAAAATATGGTGTTTGGTCAACAAGATCGTTTTAGCATCACAGTGAGAATGTTTCTAATAAAATTCTTGAAGTGTTCTCCAGCAATGTCTTAATGTGTAGGTTTGAAATCAAAGTGGTAAAAACTCTTAGGAGGCAAAGGTTGCCAATTAAATATTGAACAATTTCTAATGTAATTAAAATATCTTGCCCTAAATGTTTGGCATACTAGACTTATAAACCTGCCCTGAGAACACCAGTGTTGAAAATGTTAACATTTGACTTAGGAGTTGACTTCACACAGCAAATTCAATTGCCTTTTTTGCAATGAAAAAAAAAAACGATTCACGCCTGACAAAAAATAATGATTGCTTTTCTAATGCACTCTGAAGAAATTACCACATTAAAAAAGTGGCTTTAAAATACTGAAAATTGCCAAAAGTTGTGAGACGGCATTCAAAACATTAACTGCAGACTCATTTCTTTGGAAGTTGCCAGAATTATGTTTTTCTACAAAATGTTCTAGTGTAGTGTAGTATCATTGTGCCCACAATTCTCAAAGATGATTTCTCACTTGTGTGGAAGTGTTATATAATGGCACTGTACTGTACAGTTGTGCGATCTGACAGGAAGCACAAGATGGTGCCAAGTGTCAAGACATGGCACGAGTGATAGTCATTTATTGATTTGTTCATAGAATGTACTATTATGTTATTATCTCACTTCACATGTCCTGTCCACGAAAGCTAAGATGGGGGATTGGACACATTCATTGTCATAATTTTTATAAAAGGGAAGATGGAGCAGGATAGGGTTAAATAAACCTCTTCTGTACTTTCTATTTAAGAGAATTAAAAAAGGAAAGGACATTTACTGTATTGCTGGTCTCAGGTACCACCAGATGTATCCAGACAGAGGAGATATCCCTTCAGGAGTCCAAGCACATGCACTACAATGTTCTGTCCGCTAATGTGTGATGGTGTATGCCATTTCAGCCACAGTTTGGAAGGTTTGTACTAGGGGGGATGGGGGTTCAGCGTCCACATTTCCAAGTCATCTCCAGAATCATCTGCAACACACAACAGTAGTGACCATTATAAGTGGCTTCCTGCCTACTTAAATAAGAGCTGTATACCAGTCCTTATGTACCTGGCATTTTATGCACTTTCCCACCAGATTATGCTGTCAGAAGCCAAACCCAGAGAAATAATGATAGAAATTTCATGTATGTCATATGTAACTACCATGGAAACTACCTGGGTGGTATACAAACACATTGTATATAACACCCTGCTGTGGCAACTGACAGTGTGGAAGCCCTTCCATTTGATGTACTGGACACCATGTGGAGCAAAAGGAGCCTTGATTACAATATGGGTGCAGACACGTCACATCCCTAAGACCCCAAAGAAATGGGAAATGGTGAAAATTTACTGCAGAGAGTCTGTTGTTTTATTTGCTGTCTGTGAAAACCATATATTTGCCTCTGTATGTTGCAGAATAACTTCAAGAAAGTGCTGTAGGCTCTGCAAACCTGATGCGTATGAAATTCATAAATGTGCCCCATGTTGGATGTTGAAAAGTCCCTATAGGAAGGATAATTAATGTTACCCAAGTTTTCAAGTCTTCAGGGCTCGGCAGTTTATGCTTCCCTCTCAATTCCATGTGTGGCTGACACATGTCCGCTAACTCTCATATAGTTTCTTTGCCCACACGGTAATGTTTCACAATGTCCAGCTCATGCAGGTGATGATATCATCTGGTGGATAGCCAAATGGCTCACAGACAGGACCCAGGAATTAGAATTGGGGAGTCCACCTCTGCAAAGAGGCCAGTCACAAGTGGAGTCCCTCAGGGATCGGTCCTTGGACCACTCCTTTTTGGCATTTACTGAAATCAAGACAAATGTCAGTGGTCTCTGGTTGACAATTTGCAGATGATTGCAAATTAGGAGCTGTCATTGAATCTCATACTGACACAAATATTCTCCGGGTGGGGCTGACACAGACAAACAACTGGCATCAGAGCCATGGACTAAAACTAAATACCAAAAAATGCATAATAGTATCCTTTGAGAAGTCATCCATCTCTGGTAACTATCATATTGACAACACACTGCTTAGAGTTAACCCAGTAGTCAGGGACTTCTGGAAACACATATCTTTGACCATCATGTGTCTACAGTGGTGAAGCAATCATTATATATTGCACAACCTATAAACAAAGGTATGTCATCTAAGTCTAAGGAAGTAATTGTTCCACTGTATTCGGCATTCATCACACCTGTCACTGAGTACAGTGTCCCCTTTGGTATGTACCTAACCAGGCAACTGGAATGTCGACAGGGGTTCCTCACTAAAAGAATACAGGGCTTAAGTAAAATGTCCTGTACAGACCACCTCAAGCCCTATCCCTGTATTATGTCTCCTACAGGCTTCTGAGGTAAGATGTATACCTGGTATACAGGGCATTGTCAGACCTCACTCTGATGGACCTCCTGTATTTCCACAAAGCAAACAGCCCCAGAATTACCCATTCTAAAGGCTTAAACCTTGCCTGTGATATAAATAGGTCCTGCTGGAGAGATAGGTATGTATCCCAGAGACTACCCCATCTATAGAATAGGCTCCCCATCCATGTGAAGCAGAATTCCTCCCTAACCAAATTCAAGTGCAACTTGGACAATTGGTTGGGGAACAGGAAATTCATCCCAGGCTTAGCACCTATGTCTCTAATGGACACAGGTAACTGTAAATGGTTCATCTCCCAAACCCTTACTTACACTTATCAAGGGTATCAGAACTTGTCACAGATTTGGGATGCATGGCTAGTCTTAAAAAGCCCTTGTGGTCATTAGCCTAGTAAGCACTTATGAACCTGTGAACCTATATGTTATCCACAGGTGTACTGATCTGTGAAGTATAAGAAGACATCATGCATTATCACAAACAATAGATCCAAGAGTGTTCACTGCCACTTGCTGGTCAGCTAAGGCTGCTAATGCATGCTGCTGTTCCTGGTATATTATCATGGAGATGCGTCTGTACACAGAGCAATCCTGGCGTTCGGAATCAGTAAGCACAGCATGGATATACACATCTCCAAATCACTCTAGCAGGTTTGATTTCATCATTTGCATGTTCGGTGCATCTCTAGCAAGGTGGTACTTATGTACATGTCATTATGCAATCATTCACATGCCATGCAGAGCATGCTTACCGTGCTATTTTTATACATCTCTGAATCTCCTCTCCTTGTCTCACCTCTTGTTACACTGTTTAGTGTAAAGGCATATGCTGAATACTCTGAATGAAAATAGACTTTGCATTAAAACTTCTCTGCCCTTGAAATTCACATTCATTAAAACAGCATTGAAACCCACATTCAAAGAAAATGTATCTGGCCAGTGGTGTATAAATGTTACCTTTGGGCTGTTTTCAAATCATAGGCCCCTTGCACACAAAACATACATGTGTTCTTTGATACACCTTCCTGATTGTATTAAATTATATTCCTTGTACAATACAGTACACTTGTTAGAGCATGTTTTAAATTTATTGTTTTGAACATTTTTCCAGTAAGCAATGAGACAAAATACTTGAACAAATAATAACAAAACTGCCCAATTCAGAACATTTCCATCATGAAAGTCTACTCAAACTTCTACACTCCACCAGTATCAGTAAATATGCACAATCTCTGCAGAAGTAAAAGTCATCTAAATAATTCTACATTAAAGAAATCTGTAACTAATATAGAGGTTGCTGTTAGCAAACAACTTTATATTTTATTGTTTCATCTACAAATAAAGTGCCTGTTGCCCTTGAGGGATAAATTGCCTATGTTACATTAAAAAAATGATAAGTTAGTAATATTGTAATAGCGAATGGATGGCAAACTGATAACAGGTTCAAGTTACTAGGTATCTCTGCCAAATAGGGCATTTTCAGGACTGCAGCATCCACCCCCTTTAAAAGTACAACACAGTACAATATCAGCAATCCATCTACATAATGTGGGAGTAGAACCCACAGCCTTCTGCTTCAAAAGCAAGTATACTACATATTGAACTACTAATAATGCAAACAGACTTGATATAAATAACACTAAACTTCTCTTCCCCTGAAGAACTTTGCAGCATAAGAAATCTGGAAAAAGCCAAAATGTATTGGTGGGGGGGGGGGGGGGGGGGAGAAAGGCCTAAAACCAGGGAGTGGGACAGATTTTAAACATTGCTTGTATAATCTTAGAAAAATGCTAGAATAAAATGTTTTGGTGTTATCATGCATTTCCTGAAGGATAAGAAGACTAAAACTTAAATGGCTATAATTATTTAGTGAATTCAGTTCTCACTGATTTGCCAGAAAACCACAAATTTTAAGAGAAACACAGACCAAAAGTATGAGCCAAACATTCCAGATACTCCAGTTAAGAGCTAGAGACTTAACTCCTTGAATCACAAGTGGTGGTATGGGGTAGAGAATTTAGCCTCTTTCCCTTTGTACCCAGGGTAACCCTAATCACCAGTTACATGTAACTGGGGCATTTTACATACACATACTGAAATTCAGCTGAAAAAGAAAATCCAAAAAAGGCCAAGAAATTTGGAAATAAAGGGGGGCCACTCAGGAATTCATGGCACCCCATTATTTGGACCTCCAAACCAGTAAATGCCAAGAAACTCGGTACAGTTGAGAGGTATGCTCCTTGAATATAATGGGCACCATGACTTCTGATAAAACAAAAGAGGAAGATGAGGAGTTCAATAGATGTATATTCATTCTTACACTCTTCTATAATTTTTTTACTAGAAATTACTTTGAAATTATAGATGTTGACATTACTGTGTGTAAGGTAAAATGGAATACAGGGTTATTTTATAGACCACTTGACCATCAAAAGTAGAGAGAGCTTGTTTATTGTTGCTTTGAACAACTACTTTGTAAAAGGATATAAAATGATTTTGGGGAATCTTAATGCTCCCAATGTGGATAAGTGGGCTTTGGCTCCAGGACATAGTGCATTTAGCACATTAATCAGATTACAGAATTAGGGTATACAGAGAGAGTTAACTCGTTCAAAAGAAATTATAAAATCTTAGATGTGTTTTGGGTCAGGGACACTGTAACAGTTAATGGCTGCATGTTTGCACCAGAATTACATGGAGCAGATCACTTATACTTTTCCTGTGTTTTACATGCAACCAAAATAAGGAGAGCATCATGCGATAAGAAACCACAGAAAGCATTCTACAGGGCAGATTATTCTGCTCTAATTAAATATCGGTGTTTCTGGAACTAACAAGCATGTTTGTCTCGTGGAAATATGTCTGAATGCTGGGCCTTTTCAATGACTTTCTCAACCAACTGCTTGAAAAACATGTACCTACTATTATGCCAATAAAACAATGCTGGACTAACTGCCCCAGTGAACTAGAAAGAGGGAGAAGGAAAGAAAAGAAACACCCATGGGGCACTTATAAGAGGTCTACCAGTTTGGTAAACAAAGTAAAATATCCAAAAAGCTAAGGGTGGAGTAAAAATACTAATCTGAAAAATAAGCAACACGTTTGTTGCCTTCTTTTACAGCTGCAAATAATAAATCTTTATTTAAGCAGCTGAGGGGGTTATAGGAAAGATACTCTGTTGTATATTAGTGTTTCAGATGAAGTATTACATCTGATGAAAGATTTCTAGCCGATATATTAGCTGAGAAGTTTGCAGGGCTGTCTAATGAATGGAACCCATCAGACTTAATTGAAACAATATTCTGCCCAGACACTTGCCCAAGTATTTCTGATAAAGTGATTCTGAGTGGTTTTAAATCAATTACATCTAATTCTGATGTAGTTCCTGATGGAGTAAATTGATTTTTCCTTGATAACATTGCTGAATATATCATTCAGGGGTCACTTGGCATCCAAAACCAGGGAATAGTGACGGAAGTGCCAGTCCAACCAAAACCAATACGTTCTTAAGCTAAGCGAAAGCTGAGTGTACATTCTTAAGTTAAGAGGAGTTTTTTTCCCCTTCATGTGCCTTGTTTTTTTAGGTCACTTGGTATCCCCTTTTCTAGGAAGTGTGGTCTCTCACGCACAGTTTGATTCAATCCAACAACCTCTGCATCCCTGGATGTTAGGATTACAGGAGTATGCCACACGCCCAATAAATGTTTATGGAATATGGTGTATTCAAACCCAGGACTATGTGTGTATCCTGCTTAGCCTACAGTTTTGTATCAACAATTACTTAAGACAGAGTTTGTCTGTGCACTTTGGAAGTAACCTGCTGTCATTCCAATTCATAAATGAGGAACCTCAACATCTGTAGACAGTTATCACCCCATTAGTATAACATGCATTTTGAGAAAGTACTTTAAAAAAGTATCATTTGGACTGTTCAATTTATTGGAACCAGGCATGGACTTATTATATTGTTTTTTTTTTTGTTTGTTTGTTTATGTAGATTTATTAGCTTCTATAAAGCTCATGGGAAGCAATTGACTTTGGCTTATCAGTAGAAGTTATTTATTTAGATCTGGCCATGGCATTTGATTTGGTGAATTATGTTGAGATATTTGGTGGTTTGTAGAAAATCAACAAAAATAGGTATATTATCAAGTGGTTAGATAACTGATTAGACAAAAGATCCCTTAGGGTTAAAATTGGTGAAGCTATATCAGATGTTAAATAACTTTGGAGTTACAAGGTTACACTCCGAGTTATGTGACAGATACCTTAAATCTGATGCACATGTTTGAACTGTATTTAGAAAATGCTGGTGATTTATAAGAGATATGTTGTATAGCTAGTAGATTTGAAGGGTACCTCTGTGTAAAGCAGCAGTTAGACCTTGTATTTACAAATGTACCCAGATCACTAAATTAGAAAGGATGGTAACATTGTGTCTCCAGACAGATCTCCAGCCTTAAGATTATGTGGTGCAGGAACATGATTGAGAAGCTATCCTTGTTTTCAGTACATTATAGACTGGTCAGAAGTGATCTCCTTTTGATGTATAAATGTAAATATATTGCAATGCCAGTTAACATGTGTATCAAATTTACAAATCATTCTGTAGGAACCAGGAACAACTGTGGGTTTGTTGATTTGCCAGTTCCCGCAACTGTAATGATAAGATCCTTTCATATTAAAATTGACATGATGTGGAACTCTCCCTCTAAGAATTAGAAATGCCGGTATGCTAGGTTCTTTTAAGAGCAAAATTGATGATTGGTTTGGGAGGATAGTTTGAGACCTCTTTTTAATAGGGAGCAAGCTCTCTGAAGGTCTGTAATGAGGCTCTGAATTTGATTACATACCCACTGAAACATTATAATGTGGATTTGCACTTAATCAGACTACTTATTCAGAGAAAATACTTCAAAATATGATTCCCTTACCTGAGATCAAAGGTATTTTTATGACTGTGCCATTAAAATTATTTTTGTATATCATTTGTTTGAAGCAGAGGCAATATAAAAATAGAACAAATCTATGTTTTCCACAAGAAAAAAAATGGGCAGATGACCTTACTTGATAGCCTAATCCTTATAATAAATAAGAGCGTCAACATCTGTGCCTTTCCTTCATTGTTACTGACACCTCACCAGTAGATATGTAATTCATCATTAGCATTTTCTAGAAAAAAACTGTCCTTGTACAATTTCTGTCTCTGTGCAAGTACAGTTTACTGTAAACAGTTCCCTATGCATTAAATTATTTTTTTGCTTCACCCGAAGTCCACCATAAAATTTGAACATGCAGTGCCTAAACTCCCCTCCCCAAGTCAAAGACATATGTCCCAGTCCAGAAACTAAAAGGACCCTACTCTACCATTGTCATATTCCTGAAATAAAAATACTAGTTGTGATCTGTAGAAATAGTTTAATTTTAATTAGCATGTTGCATATCCTAGCAAATATACACAGATCCTGGTAATGACCATGAAGTGTTTTGTCCACCCATCAGTATCATTCCTCATAACAAAGTGGTGGCGACTGCCAGACATACCACTGAAGAAAATACAAAAAGCGGTAGCGTTGTTGCCTCACAGTAAGACGTTGTCCTGTTCGATTCTCAGCTAGAGCGTCTTCTGGGTGGAGACATGCCTGAGTGGGCGTACCTTTGTTGAAGGTTGTGCGTCAGAGCTGGCAACTTGGTATGTAAAAATCTACAGCCAATCATTAGCGGACCGGAGTTCCGCTGTGGCGACCCCTAAGCAGGAAAAGCCGAAAGACACAACAATAGCATATATTACAACTCCACAATAAAGAAAATGGTTTATAGTAGTCTTTGGCTTTGCCAGCAGACTCTACCATTGCTTATCCCATACCCTACTTCACTCTCATAGTACATGCAATCAAAATGGGTAGAATTCTCCTTAACCCTGGACTGGAATTATACCCACATTTCTGGCTATAAACTGAGGTTAGAGATCGTAATGCATTGGGTTCCTGATACAGTTTACTTTATTGGGAAACTCAGCAGATATCTGGACCTTTGCAATTTCTTGACATTTAGCTCTAAATGTTCAACATGGCTTCTTTGAGATCTCACACTTGAACTATGCCCTCGCCACTTCTCACTTCTGCCTAGAAGGCTCATTTTAACTTATTGTCCCTGCTGGAGCTTTGGAAAGTCATATTATAGCTTCCATTGTATGGTTTGACTAAATCAGGTTGTAAACTCACAGCACAAATACAAGTTTATATTTTTAAAGATGCACATGTTACAAACAGCAAACTGCTAATCACAACCTCAGCTTTAATGTGGCAGTATTTATTAGGTTTCAAGTGTTAACGTGGATTTTGTATGTCACAATAAATATGGTAGATAATCCATTTTATGTTTTGTAAACAATTCATATCATGTCAGTTACTTCTCAAGCTACACACATATATCACTAGTAGCATTTTTTGTTCGTCATAACATGTTATGTGGCTAATCCGTTCTGTCAGTGCTGCTTAATTGTTGAACTATTTTCAGAAATATGAAAATGTTAATATGTATAATTAGTGTATGAGCAACAGTTAATGTACCTTCAGATCCACTATACAGACATCATGTTTCAATGTAGTTAATTGCTTATCATACATTTTAAGATAAAATATTCTATTAACTTATATGTATCACAGTTTTATAATTAATAATATAAATATGAACAGAAAATACTCGACACCTAGATACATCATTAGGTTGTTCCTGGAGAAATGCCTGAAAATACCACTGTGCAAAATCACCTGCTGGTTAGGAATTTAATTTAGCTATAATTCCTGAGGTATGATCATATGTTAATTAGACTAAAATATATACTGACAATGCTGAAGAATATTAAAATTATAATTCTCTTTTTAGTTTAGTAAGGTCAGTTACTTAGTGTTGATACTTTTAATGTGCTTTCCAAAAGCATGAAATATTTTGTTGCTTTGTATACTGTATGAATATAATAATAGAATATTTTCAGATAATGATGTAATAATATTTTAAATCTGTATCCCTAAGTAGCACAGTAATAGTTTATTTACATGATGGGTCAAAACTACTGAAACTGGCTAACTAAAGCAAACCTCATACTGAACCCAAATCAGACCAAACTGATGTTTTCATTCATCATCTAGTATTGTAGCCAAATAGAACCCCAGCCTTACAACAAATACTCCAACCATATGGAAACACTCGACAACTCCGATCCTCACATGAAACACTCCTTCAAGTGTCCAAAGTAGCAACAAAGCTGGGGATGCCCTTTACTCCAACCACATTTTAAATCTGGAACACAATCCCCCCCAACACATTCGTAACACTACCAACCCAATACAATTCAAAACACTGCTAAAAGACCACCTCTAGCAAATGGATCTACTTCTGTATCAGTTCAGGCTAATTTGCATCCACATGCTTCTCTCCTGCATACTCTCTTCTTCCTAAACGGTCACCATAGAGATCCCTTACCTACATATGCATCTCCTCCCCACCTTCTCCTACTTCTAAACCTCTCTCCCCATAAATCTGGGTTAACAGAGCTAACAATACCAGCCTGCTACAGAGTGCAGGGCAATACAATTATTATCTTCATAATGCAAATCCACAAAATCAATGCATCTATCGTCCAAAAATGTATATGTATAAATCCATTTGTATGTAAATCCACACCCACTTTGTAAAAGAAAAAAAAAGGAGAAGGGGGGGGATTTCTAACCTCTCATATTGCTGCTGTAAACTCTGTAACTGTGCCTGTGATATGATTCAATAATTGTCAATGAATATATGTAACCATGTTTTGTAACACAATTGTCAATGTATATTTTTACTTCGGAGCTTTTCTTCTCGGGCCTCCGCTGAAAACTGGCTTCCACACAGTCTATCCCTGTAAACAAATGTAAAATAAATAAAATAAACAACTCAAAGCTACGAATCACAGTTAACTTTAACGAACTTTGACATTTTTAACGTTGATAGTTTGCACAATTTTCAAAATGAACATCTTTTGAATGTAAAAGGTGTGATTTTCTTCTCCATTTTTGAATCCATATAGGTTCATAGGTTCATAGGAGGTAACTAAGCTAGCGACCCTAGAGCCTTTACAAGCCAAGCCATGTTAATCCCAAGTTCACAGTAATTAGCATACGTTATGGCTTACTGTCTTTTTGGGTAGTTCACAAAACTAATTTATGAACAGAGTGAGTCTGTGATCAACACCAGCTACCCCTTCCATGAGGGACATGGGTGCCACCCCAGGAGTGAATTTGTGGTCTCCCATTCAATTATCTACATTGCTTTTGAGTAGGGTCAGTGAGGAGCTCTGTTTTACATGAATAGGAATTCTATGCCAGAGAATTGGCAGTCTCTAGGAAACATATCTGTCTTTCCAGCATGTTCTGTTAATGTCACAAGGTAGGGTGAGATCCCTAGAGCAAGTGACTCTTGTGCCATTTGAATTTCGGAGGTGCAGCATTTCCATTAGCGCAGGATTGGAGATTACCCTATACACCAGGCACAAGTCACCTGTCAGCAGCCTTTAAGATACAGAGTAAAGTAAGAAGGATTTCAGCCTGTCCGTGTAGGTCATGGTTGGGAGTCCCTCTATTTTCTTAGTGAGAAACCTCTGAGGTATCTCCATCTGCTGTAGGTGACATTCTTTGATTTCCACATGAAAATGAGATTATGCTTTTGATTTTCAGATCCCTTTCTGCATTGTCTGATTAAGACTGATGCATTATAAAAATTCAGCGTAACAGTTTCAGGATAAACTATTGAAAACTATGAAACTGCAAAAGTTATATTGTTGCATGTGACTTTTTTCAATATTTTCTTCCTGAAATCACATTTTTTGAGCACTTCATGAATATTTACACTCTCTTATATTGCTAACTTAGACTGCATTGCATTAACTACTCTAGGTTTTCTTAGCTTACTTGGATTGCTTTTTTCCAACTTGAGTGAGTTATTTATGACTATGTATTAGACCATGCGTGTACTTGTTATTTATGACTCTCGGGTCTATATTAGAAGACCGAATGTTTAGGTGATCGAACAGCTAAACATCGATCTTCTAATATCAAAAGCAAAAAATGGCAAATGGACGATTTAACGCAGGGAAAGATTTCCCTTGGCCTTTCGCCGGAGTTTGCAATTTCCCTACTGTTGAGCCATCTCTGAGTTGGTATATTTAGTTAGGGAGGGTGTGGGGGACACAGCCCCCACTTAATTTAGATGTAAAGTAATGTTTTTTGTGTTGTGGCTGAGGGACGTGTTTCCCTGGGATGTTCGACATTGTGTGGTTCGATATTAGAAGATCGATGTTTAGGTGTTTGATCACCTAAACAGTCGGTCTTTTAATATAGACTCATGACTCTCTGTTGAACTGTATATCCTAATCAGATGTATATAACATCCAGTTCTGCCCTGATAATTTTTGTAGACATCGCCTTTGCATATGTGATCACCTTTGTTATTGTATCTGTGTTTCTTCTGTCTATATCCTGCCCTCTGTAGCTTAGTATTATTTCTGTAATTGTTTTGCTTTAAACCATAATGTGCCCTTGAACCTGAGTCCTTCCTGAAAATGACCATCAGACAAGATCTCCTACATGGCTAACTAATAAATAAACAAGGAAATTAAAGCAGTAGCTATCATATTTCAAATCTAGGCCAAAATGTATTTTCTGCAGCCAAAAAAATAGTTTGGTCTTACAGTGAGAAGTGACCTTGCATGCAATATGTGAATTATGCCCATGTTTATAAGGCAGTTGGCAGGATTCCCAAGCATGCACTGATCTGCAGTACAGACATAGCAGTTTTAGGAGCCAAAGGTGTAGGTTTCCTGAGAAAATAGTATAAAGCCAGTGTATTAAAGAGTTAACAAGCTGCAATCAAACTAAGCATTATAGTGAAGCAAAGAAATTATAAAGTAACGGGGCAAGGACTAATGGAAATGATCAGGTACAGGCAAAACCTGTGTGCATCTATAAATTAAAGAATGCTATGAATAGTTCACACAAATATGTTCAGAGGTGCATGTTAATTATAATTGTGGTCTACATAGCAGATAAGGTGCAGGAACTGCAGGTTGGTAAAAAAGGAAAAAAAAAAAGAGAACACAGTATGAATAAGAACACCATAAAATATAGATACCCATTTAAAAGTCTAATTCTTTAAATGCGATCATCGGAATAACGGGAAAGCAAGAACCGAAGTAGAAATAATGGAAACATACACAAATCTGAAGATTGTGACCTGAATAAGTGATGCTGCTACACTGAAGAATAGCAGTCTCACAGTCAGTACGTATAAGTAGCAGGGGTGCAGGTCTTACAGTGAGATGTGACCTTGCACGAAATATGTGAATTATGCCCATGTTTATGTGGCAGCTGGCAGGATTCCCAAGCATTCACTGATCTGCAGTACAAACCATTATTATTCCTTTGCTTCACTATTATGCTATAATACAAAAAAAAAACCATCAAATCCCACTTTATGCAAAACTGGCTATGTTCATGTCTCCCCCCAGGCTAGTCCAAATCTGCTCACTGCTATTAATACTCTCCTAAATAATGAATACTGCCATGATTCTCAAGTAAAGTATTCTCTACTATCATACCCTATTTGCTCAAATTCTACCAGATACTCAACTGTAAATCATTTCAATCTATTGTTTGTAACTGCATTCAACTAACATGGTGTACTTTGTGTATGAATATGTTGTACTTTGTGAGTGTTAACTAATGTAATGTAATACTTGTGGAGCTTTTCTCCCCGGGCCTCCACTGAAAACGGACCTGTGTCCAGTCGGACCTTCACGGTAAACAAATGTAAAATAAAATAAAATAAATAATACAGGTCTATGGCGATATATCGAACAGCAGGATATTAAAACGCAGAGTATAAAACCAGCTTTCACCAAAATGTGGTAAAGCAAAAAAATTTGTTTTTGCTGTACTCCCACTCTCCCCTGCATAATATATATATATATATATATATATATATATATATATATATATATATATATATATATATATATATATACCGACTTCAAGATTGCTGCACATTGGGGAAAGGGAGAACACGTGATCCTGAAAAATACCAGTGTTCTGGTGAAAAGCCAGTTCAGTATTCTGTGTTTCGACATTTGATGTTATGGTAGTTCGACATTTCAGTAGAGATCCATGGTAATACAACTCTCAAATTAATAGGGTTCAAGAAGTGAAGCATACCCTGCAATAAGGCTTTAAAAGAATGAAACAGAATTGCTGACTTCATTGCTTTTGTCTGTATCAAGGTCTAATTTTCAGTGTCAGGATTTGCAGTACTGGGTGTTACACTTCCGATAAGGAATCATAAAAAGCATTTGTAGAGAATTATAAATGACCCCGTATTGAGCTGCATCTTATGTTGCATCTTATGTAACACCCTGTGACTGGTTGATTGCTGGCAGTGGAACAACTTAACTTCCCATGCAAAAACAATCTACAAACCTCGCAGCAACCCCCGCCCCGCTTGAATTTGGGGTGTATGGGGAAGTTTACATATAGTAGTTTTATAAACATGACAAATGAGGGTATATGAACATATGCTTTCACCAAAGATTTCTATAACACTATCCAACAGTTTTGATAAAAGCATTTCACAGCAGTGATATTCTAAACTCGTGGAGAGTAAAGGTGGGATATAATTTACAAATAAACATGGGACGTAATGAACAACTGTCCTTTCACATGTACTATACAAAAAGACAAGTATTCATACAGTCTTAGAAGAAAATGCAGATGCATTTGTGTAATCAAACATATTTTGCTGATAAACAACTTGAGAGGCACAAATCCTAAACAAATTAAGCATTCACATTAAAAAAATCCTGAATCTGTCTGATAACTGCATATTAGATTAACATTCCTACCAGTGCACATCTACAATGAGCTTCAGGAGGATCTCATTTCTTAGTGATCACACTGTCTATTCACATTGCTTGCACCACTCTTGGTCATTATACATCAGAGCGCAAGTAAAGTGTGCTGTATCTTTAAGAAGCATGTCAAGGCTGTATGTGCACGTATAAATTCCAGACACGTGCAATCCCTAGTGCCATGTTGTAAGAACAGCCAGAGTGAGAGCATGCATGATTGCAGTTGTTAGTTTGTACATAAGTTAAATTAAAATCAGTAAACCTTTATAGTGATGTGTTTATATAAAATAAAGCCGCTTGAGCAGAACCCATGAAGACTCCACCATTGTGTCCAAATGGGAGAGTGACATGGTGTCAGAACAGGGATTGAAGGGAATAAGATCCAGAGCCATGAGGTGCAGAAACAACAGTGAAGGTTTGATAGAAGAAACAAAATGGGGCATTACAGTGGAACAAACTGCATTATTGAGCAAGTGGAAGGCATGCAAAGTTTAACTAAAAGACGTTTAAAATAAAAGTATTTGATGAAACGATTAACCATAAAGCAAAATGAGCATGTTTACAGATAAAATGAGCATGTTTAAAGATAAAACAAGCATGTTTACAGATAAAACGAGCATGTTTACAGATAAAATGAGTATGTTTAAAGATAAAACAAGCATGTTTAAAGCAAAATGTGTTTAAAGCAAAATTTGGGCATGTTTAGAGAAAAATGAGCACAAGAAAAGTTCATTGGGCATGAAAAGAGCTTAAACAAGCAAAACAAATGTAATAAGGGCAAAAAGGGCACATTAAGCAAAAATAAAGCAAGGCGACTGCATGTGTTTTGGCAAAGTACTATGTTTTGGCATTACTACGACTTTGTATTGTATCAAGGGCATACCTAAGGTTATTCATAGTATCTCAAAGTGTGTAAAAGTGCTTACAGTGTGTGCTTATTACTGTGCATGTATTTTGAAGAGTTTATTGTGTGCAAAGTGCAACTGTTTCGTGAAATACAAAGTATAGCCATTTCAAAAAGTTTCTTGTGCTGGGTATGTCTATGACATGGCTAATCTGGTTCTGAGATATGACATGGCTAATCTGCTTCTGAGCTGTAACATCGCTAATCTGGTTCTGAGCTATGACAAAGATCTATGGGGCTTAAAGCAGAATAGTATAAGCTAACCAAATAAAACTCACAGTACAGAAGGTATATATTAATGGCATCTCTGCCTTTATCATCTCTCATTCCTTAAGTTATTTAAGCTGTTTTCCCTGAAATTTATCACAGATATTAGGATGCCTAATTTTTCTGACACCTTCTCTGCCACTTCATCCACGGTATCTGTTTTCTTACATGATTTCTAAACCCCTGCTTCCTGCTGACCATCAACCTCCATGATTAGTTAGCCCCTCCATTCCCCTCTAGCATAAGAACCAATTGCAGAGGTTGTTATTAAGATGTCCATTCAGGATTTGTTATGGTTAATCCTACCTCTACCTATTAGTAGCTGATGTGCAGGCTTCCTATGACTCCCCCTTCTGGGCATGCAAATTCCTGCCAATGCCTCATGAAATCTGCCACACAGAAATGACTTAGCAGAGTCAGGTCTGCCTCTGGGCCTCTCTGCTGCATGTTGTACATCTCTTTATGAAATGGGTATTGGTATTAGAGTTAGCTGGAGATTGGATGGGTGTGTCTGCATCATTCATGCACTTCCATTCTCACTAGCACCAAGAGCCTCCAGAACCCAATATGCTAATCAAATTCAGGCCAACCATTTCACAGACAGGCTTCATTCCTTTATACTATGGATATGGTCATCTTGACTATCTGCATTTTTAAGTGCACTGTCATAATGAAAGAATACCCTTTCACTAAAATCCTTATGTCATTAATATGAGAAACTATATGTGGCTTTAGCACACCATGATGATAGCCTCCCCTTAATACTTGTGTCATCATGAAAACATATCCTTGCAGTTGATGATGTATCAGCAATAAACCCTATAGCAGTTTGAGTGGCACAACAGGTAGCACACTCATATTTGATATAGAAGCTTTAACACAACCCACAATTCTTCCCCTGAATTAGAACAATCTTGTACTGCCAAATGATCCTTCCATAACTGATCTAATTAATTTGTAAAGAAATCATTGTCTTTTATCCCTCTACCTTTTTATATAACTTTATAATTTTCTCCAAACTCTGTCTAAATTGCAGCATAATTAGAAAAGCCAATAACTGTCGCTCCGTGCTCACACTTCCCAATTCTTTAGAAAATAATCTCTTTTTCTTTTTAAAGTTTCCTTATAACATGTATATTCACAGCCATTTGTCCTGCTTTCATTATTTCGAGAATATTTTAAACCCCCCCCCCAACATTTTCCTTTTCTTTTCTGTTGTATCACATTTCCAATCACCTACCAATTAATTGATAATGACATATGGCAATATCTCTTCAAATAGCATTCTTTTTCTTTTTGTAACATACGTGCATAGACTGGAATTATTCTACAGAAATCGTTCCCTACTTTCAAATCAATAACTACTATCATCCCAGGCTCTACAGCTATCATATCCCAAAATTTCTCTCATTCCTTCCATAACATAATCCTGAACATTTATCATTTCCTAAATTAAATACTACATATAATCTTTCCACCCCACAAATCTTCTTTTTTCCTCCTCTCGTCCTATTTTAAGAATCTTATATCCAACAAAATAGTATCTTGAATGTGCCTCATACACCATTCAACTACACATAATCTTTTTTTTTTTAATTACTTATAGTATTAACTTTCACCAGTATGGAAGCCAGGGTGGTACAGCAGTAGCGTTGTTGCCTGACAGCAAGAGGTTCTCCCATTCGATTCTCAGCTGGAGCCCCTTCTGTGTGGAGTCTGCATGTCCTTCCCATGGTCAAGTGGCGTTCGAAAGACATGCGTAGAATGGGCGTGCCTTCGTTGAAGGTTGGGTGTCAAGCTGGCACCTCGGCATCATAAAAAATCTACTGCCAATCATTAGCGGACCGGAGTTCCGCTGTGGCAACCCCTAACAAGAAAAGCAGAAAAGACAAACAACAACATTAACTTTCACCACTATAGTCCAAAAAATCGTCTTCCCTTTTTTAATCTTTGCAGAATTATTTCTTTAATTTTCCTTTCTTAACTCTTTCTCCTATAGAACACTTTTTTTAAAAATTCTTCTCCACATTGATTTCATTTCCTCATTTGATCCCCCCCCCAAAAGTCCAAATTTGTTTTCAGTAGTAACTTCTCCCAAACCTATAACAACCCTCCTATATTTTATATATACATATATAATTTTCTATATTTACTTCTCTCTCCTCTTTAGTATTACTTTCATCAGTTTCCATCTATTTCCGCATCATTAATCCCTTCATCTCTTTCCTCACTTTGCTTCATCATTTCTTGCTCTTCCTCCATACAATCAAACCGAAAATGCCCATTTGTTACATTTCCTAAACTCTGGTTTACAACTTTGCATAGTATGGCCCTTTTCCCACATTGCTGACAAAATCTTTTATCACATTTAATAATTAATTGTGAATACTCCCCACAAAAACATGCTTTTGGCTGCCCCAGCATCTTCAACCCTGAATATACATGTAACACCAGGCAAATACATTGTTTTGTTATCTTCATTTTCAGTATTAATCCAGTATTAATTCACATTCCAACTCCCATTCCAAACATTTTTCATCTTTAATCTTTTTAACAGTTTTAACTTCTTTACATAATTAATTCAGAAAGGCATAAATGCCTTTTTCATATACTTTATCAGTCCTGAATTGAATTTTATTTTTTATATATTTGCATTTTGATCTAGTCAGCAATACTCTTTCTACGGATACAATGTGTGGTATAAAAGAACTATGTAGTGAGGCCTGCTTGCTACCCTGCACACTCCACACACAAGGACACTTGTGTAGGTGCAGTGGACTGGCTGCAGTTGGTAGGGATGGGACTCCTGAGCTGACACTGTTTTAAAGAAATTTACTGATTAACTTCATTTTAATATTGTTTAACTGCATTTCATTGCTATTTACTGCATTTCATTACTGTTTAACTGTATTTTTGTCATACTGTGAGTTCTGTTTTTGTCTGTGTGTGGTTAACCTATGCTTTTGAGTTTTACTGAGTTCTTAACCCTTAAATTGAGTAGCATTGTCAGATACAGGTTTGCTGCATCCAGAGCTGTAGCTGCACTGTTTTTAACCCCTTGTGAGGTATTCCAGCTACAAATTTACTCTTAGTAGCACTTGTGTGATCACCTAGCAGTACTACTCTTAGACCTTCCACCCTTTATCCTCGTAGCTCTCTCTGGCCTCTCTCCCTCAGATTCTGACAGATATGGATGGACAATTTCCTACGCTTTCTCCTGCCAGTCTGGTTGATATGGACATCCTGAGACAGTGTAGCAACTGCCTCATGTACACGGACAACCCTCTACTACTACCACATAGAAACACAATTTGTGAGAGATGCAGTTACATTAAGAGCCTAGAGTCAATGCTCTCTCCATTGCAAGCCAGTATATCCGGTACTGAGAAGGCTGTCAGCACAAACACCACACCTCACACACCACCCACACCTACAGAACACACACCCACATATGGGGAGGTTCTCAACAAAGACATATCCAAACAAAGAGACCGCCAAGGCAAAAACACATGTGAACTCCACTGCCCGCCTCACCACACATAGTCCACACACCTGTGTCTCAAAGCCACTAAGGCCTAAACATATACCCAATGTATTAGTCATAGGAGACTCCATTGTGAGATGCACAGATGTGCCCCTCACCAGGCTGGATAAGGAGAAAGTCACGATTAGTTGTATGTCAGATGCCAGAATCACCCATGCACTCAAGTCTCTCAACAACGGGTACTGTTACTACTGTGTCATAGTCTATGTTGGCGTATGACTTGAGAGATACCTCCCTGGACTATATGAAGCTACATGATCGAGCTTGTTGAGTATGTGTCCCAGGCAGGTATGCCCCTAGCCTTAAGCAGCATCCTACCCTCACCCAGAATTATGTCTCATTACAAACAGAAAATGATTGACTTTAACAACTGGTTTAGTTTCTTGTGTCAGTCCAAGGGAATCCAGTACCAGACAACCTGGAAAGACATGATTGACAGACCACAATGCTATGCCAGAGATGGCTTTCATCTGTCTCCCTTGGGCTTCAGGCTCCTGTCAAAGGCTCTTGCCCTCCCATAGTGCCTTTTTTAGGCAACAAAATAAGGTCAAAACTACCAACATGAAAATTTCATTAAAATGTAAATTAAAGCTCATGCTGCTAAACGCTAGGAGTCTAAACATGAAAATGCACTCATTGCAAGCATTCTTAACCCTGGTTGATGCTTACATTTGTTCAGTCACAGAGACCTGGTTCAAAGCTGGGGAGCGCATCTCAGCCAGACCAGGTTACTCATCATATCATACATTTAGACCCTAAACCATGGGCAGCAAAGCAAAAGGAGGTGGAGTTGCAATATATATAAAATACACACACACCCCAGACTAGTCAAAGAGTATGACGACCAACAGACACTCCAGGTGCAGTTAACCACTTGCAGGACCCCTATTCAAATCATACAGCCTCCCAACTTTGACTCAAGATGCCCACTCCAACTATCTTGACCTCTTTGAATCTGTCAAGATTCAACGGTTTACCCTGATCCTGGGTGACTTTAACTATCCAACCATATACTGGAAGAACTACTCATGCCAAAACACAAATGCCTAGGAATTCCTTGATTTTGTCAATGCAAATGCCTTGGACCAGAAGTGAAAATATCTTGGGATTGTTATCAACAAGCATGAGTAACTACTGCAGCATCCCTACAGTGTCATCCTCCCTGGTAAGATCCATCCACAAAGCGGTCAACTTTTGAAGTCACCATCTCCCCCGACCACTCCCCAGCTAGGATCAAACAAAAAAAACTTCTCCAAAATTGATTACAACCTCTTCAGGGAAGGTATAAACAGCTTCACACCCCCCTTCCCTTCCATAGGAACTGGCACATATATCCAAACCTACACCAAAGATCTATACGAGCATTTATATAGCTGCATGGAATCAGGAATACCCAACAGGACAAAATCAACCTCCTCAAGGAAGAGTAAACCTGTCTGGTGGACATCTGCAATAAATAAACTCTATAATTAAAGGAAATAAATTGCTGTCCATGATCAAGAAGGAGCAGGTGCCTAATTGGAAGCAATCTCTGCTTAACCTGAACAAGCAAATAAGAGCACAATTGAAATCCTCCAAAGCAAACTTCGAGTCCAAAATGGCCACATCTACTAAAGACAATCACAAGGCTTTCTTCACATATGTCGACAGTCACAAGGGAAGCACCCAGGTCTGCTCAGAAGTGGTGGTCAAGGACACCACATACACAAACGTCACAGATATAGCCAACCTGTTGGCAGACAGGTTCATTGAAAACTTCACCCTTTGACTCTCTATCAGTAAATCAGAACATCTCCAGCACCTGCCCTCCTCCCCTTATCTCTAGGGAACAAGTTATCACTGCCCTCTCAAAGACAAAAAATACAGCCTCCATGGGACCCAATAACAACCCAGGCTGCATCCTACTTGAACTCAGACAGAAACTTGCAGCACCATTAGCCACTCTATTCAACCAAAGCCTGAGTACCAGCTTCATCCCAGCCGAATGGAGGACAGCCATTGTCATCCCTTTGCACAAAGGTGGAGCATCCACTGATCCAGGAAATTATAGACCCATCAGTCTAACTAGCCTAATCTGCAAGACCATGGAGCAGATTATCATGGACCTCATTAACAAGGACACTGGCAACCTCCAAACACTCAATCCCACACAGTTTGGTTTCGTCAAGGGGAGGTCATGCCTCTTAAATTTGGTTGACGTCTTTGAGACAGTCACCAAAGCCATGGATGAGGGGAAGGCGGTGCACACCCCCTACCTTGACCTGGCCAAGGCCTTTGATGCTATTCCCCACTCGAGTATAATAGATACTCTCTCTCAACTAGGGATCAATCCCAATGGGTAGCAAACTTGTTCACCAATACAACCCACCTAGTCAAAACAGGGGAAGCCACCACAAGCAGTCGACTCATAATGAGATGTGTACCCCACTGATTGGTATTGGGGCCTTTGTTGTTTGGGATATATTTTTCTGAGGTGCAGGCCAAATCCAGAGGGCTATGGCTGACCAAGAATGCAGGTGATTGCAAGCTGGGGGCTGTCATCAATTCTCCTAGTGATGTGGACATCCTCCAAGAGGGTCTTACCCAAACAAATGACTGGTGCCAGAAACATGGCCTCAAACTGAATGCCCAAAAATACATGATCCCCTTTGGGGAGAGTGATGTCCCCACAAATTAACACATTAATAACAAGGTACTAAGCATGCAATAAGTCATGAGGGACTTGGGCACCTAGGTTGATAGCAAACTGACTTTTGACCACCATATTGCCTCCATTGTACGGAAGGCTTTCTACATGCCCCACCTCATTAGTAAGGCTACCTCATTCAGGGACAAGGTGGTCATAACATCCCTGTATTCTTCCCTTATAATGCGCATTATTGAGTACAATGAATGCCCTTTCCAGCATGTACCTCACAAAGCACATGCAGCAGCTGGAGAGACCACAGAAGTTCCTCACCAGGAGAATCCAGGGCCTCAAACATCTCCACTACACAGATAGGCTAAAGGCCCTGTCCCTCTACTCAGTCTCCTACAGACTCCTCAAAGGTGATATCTGTCTGGCATACAAAGCAATTTCTGACCCCACCTTGATTGGGGCTGCTGCATATCCACAAGTCAAGCTTCACTTGCGTAACCCAGACACGTGACCTCAACCTGGTCTGTAAACTCAATAGGACTTGTTGGCAGGACAGATTTATGTCCCAGAGACTCCCCTTCTGTGGAATAGACTCCCACTCCATGTCAAGCAGAGTACATTAACCCTTTTTAAGCACAATCTGGATAACTGGATGCTGGACAGAAAATCCACTCTTGGGATTCCACATGTGTCCCAGCTGGACAGGGACATCAGGTGGTCACTTGTCAGAAGATGGGCTAAATTCTTGGCTAGGCTTGTAAGGGCCTCAGTGCCAGTAGCCTAGTAACGTCTTATAATCCTATGACAAGCATCAGTTGTTTTTGATTGACAAAGCTACTACAGCAGTGTTTTGCAGAGAGGTAGAAAAGCCTCAAAGTTGACTAGTATATTGTATGGGTGTGTGTGGTTGTGTGTTTGAGAAGTGTAAGTATGCCTTTGTAAGTGTGGTGTGAATGTTATACATTGTGAAATGGAGGGAAGAGTAAAACATTGCATAGTGTGGTCCCGATGGATTTCATCACTACTTGATTAAAACATATACTTTGCTCTGTGTTTGTCAGTGCATTGCTTGCATGCCCTGTTTGAAGTACAGTATTACTGCTACATCTGTTGGCACTGTTTCAATACATGTGTGTCATGAAGTATGTTCATGCTTGTGTGGTTTGGGGTAGTTACAAAGGTGAACAGATGAGTGGAAGTGTTGGATGTCTTATCAGCATACCCCACCACTGTCTCTAATTTTGGATTATACTTTTCTTCTGACGTACTCATGAACAAAAAATTACATTTGTTGCAATTAAAGGCTTTTTTTTTCCAGAAAGTGAATACTAATTCATGTAATCTTATTTTGAGACCTTGCTAAATCTGTAGTATTTCTATTTTTAAAAGTATCTGATTTGGAAGCTTCCTGCATCGGAGAGGATATGAGATATGCTACAGATATACAACTAAGACAAACTAAATAAAGCAATACTAACAAAAAGTACTGGGTCACATCAGAGGTTTGGGATGGTCATTGTTAAGAAGAAACTGAGAACTGTGTCATTGTTATTTAAAGCTTGGCATTAAGTACCATAGTTCAGGTTATCTTATAACAGAATAACTATGCAGAGATAACCACATGAACATCCAGAATGCAATTCCAATCAAATATTTTACTGTGCACATTTTAAGGAATGGATAGATTGGCCTAAACTCTGGCTTGATGAATGTGCTTTTTTTTTGGAAAAAAATCCTGGGAAGTGCTATTCAGAAGTGAAGAAACATATCAAGGAACAGTTTTGGTGGCACACCAGGCTTTGATTTGTTTGATGTGTATTGACATGACATTGACAAATTATTCGAATCTAACCAAGCTGGAAATGCGAGACTGTAGCTCATCGAAGGGAGGGAGATGGGGGCAGTAACTTGCTGAGGAACTGAAAATTACAAAACTGCTCATTGTAAAAAGTCTTTTTTATCTCAGTAATTTGTTGACACTTTTGCAAGCTTCTTTCAGTGAATGCATAGTATATCAGTAGGAACGACATTTGTAAAAGTCAGTGCAGACCAGTCAGTGATATCTTACCTACAGACTCTCAAACTTGTCAGTTTTTTTCTGGTTTTCTGTTCTAAGTGAATGGAGGTGTAGTCTGACAACAAATGGTAGGGGTACTTATTCTCACAATATGTACATTATGGGACAGATTTAGCTATCCAAAGGAATCAGGATGTCTGCCCTTATGAGGGCAGAAGGATAAAAAAAACAAAATTAAGAATTATTTATTTTGCTACAGGCAGCTTTGAGAGGTGCAGTAATTCTAGGCAAGATAAAAAAAATATATATATATGTATATATATATGTATATATATATATATATATATATATATATATATATATATATATATATATATATATATATATATATATACACACACACACACACACACACACACACATTTTTTTCATCATTTGCCTGTAGTGGTCCTCTAAATATCCTGTTCTCCCTCTACTTGTATGGCATCCAGAATTCAATACAGTACTCAAGGTATGGCCTAACAAGACCTGCTTGAGTGATAGCATTATGCTCTTCTCTGAAGTCTGTCTCCATAAGGATACATCCCAGCATTCTCTCTGCTGTTGCCCATGCCCCCTTACTCTGCTCCCGGCAGTCCTTTCCAACTGTGGTCAGTACTCTTTTCTGCTCCCACTGCACTGATACTTCATACTAGGATCATTATAGCCCACATTAAATACTTTCCATTTTCTCATACTGAGGTTTGATCGCCATGTTTGGCTCTGTTAATTATCTTCTTCAAATCCTTCCTTAGATCCCCCATGTTGGTTGTTATCCTGGAGACTGTTGCCTTCTACAAAATCAGCACCTAGCTGTTCCCTCAAGATTCCCTCCATGGCTTTTCTTGCCACCACTATTAGCCTAAGAGTTGTGTAGTCCCCTCATTTTCTTCTTTCCTTCCTTACTCCTCTTGTAAAACAGTACAACGCTTGCCGTCTTCTAGGCCTGAGGTACCTTTGCACTATACTTTTGTAGGATGAAAGTAAAAAAGAGTTAAAAGAGTTGAAAGTACTTCATCAGACTGACAGTTCAAAGTCATGTGAATATGATTAGCTTTTTATATGTGGAAATATACAAAAAAGTGGTGTAAACTGTTATAAATGAAGATCAAATAAAAGGAAATAGTCAATAATGCTATTTTGCATTACATTAGTATGCATCCGACATATTTAAAACACAATGTATTTAGGAGTCAATTATTTAGACCAAAACAACTCATTACAGATTTTAATAATTTGGATGGATTGGTACATACTTTTAGCAGTTGTCATGTTTTTTTTTTTGTTTGTTTTTTTTATTTCTTAATTTTGAGATTTCAGAACCTCGAGATTCTGGGTTTGATATTATGAATCTCGAGATTCTGATTTTTCAAAATTAAGAAGTGGACCCTGTGGGTGTAAAATAAAGGAAAAAGGAACTTTTAAATACCTCAGTTGTTCAAGTAGAGATACATTTCCAAAATCCCAAACTTTTTAGAAACACTGGGCATTTTACATATAAGTCCACATATGTTGTGTATGCTGCATTTTACACTGCTTGCACAGGGTTTTATAGCAATAAAACAACTATGCAGTTTAAAGGAAGAATTCATGAACATCATTTATAGTTAAAGTTAAGGATGAGAATAATGTGTTAGGAAAACATTCATTACATTGCAATGGTTTCAACAAAGTTTGTTTTCTATGTATTAGATCATATTTTAAAATATTATAATTGTAATCGTGATGGAGAGTTAGATTTTAGGGAAATTAAATGGCAGATTTCACTTAATGCTTGTGTGTATCCAATACTTAATGGTGCAGTTAATTTTCCTTTGAAAAGGAACAGGAGAATTAATAAGTGTAAATAGTTTTATTGGTTTTACATTACATGATTGATTTAGAAGGCTATTTACGGTATTGGATTTGCTGATGTAAGCTGTTCTGATGAAGACCTTGTTAGAGATCAGAAGCACACAATAAAATTCAAAAAGAAAGTTGTGTGTGCTCTTGAACATTTTTTACCTTTCCAGTTACTTTTTAGAGTGCTAATATTTTGCTTTGTGTTTTATTTGTGCCTTTTATTTATTTATGTGCATCTGTTTACCAGGTAGAGTCTGACTGGGCAAGTAGCCCGTTTTCAGTGGAGATTCCAGGGAGAAAAGCTCCCAAGCAATGGTTGCACGAGTTTAGATGAAAATACTCACACCATTTTTAAATACACACCATGTTTAAATAAGTAAAGTTACAAACATTGATAAAATAATTGATAAAATAAACATGTTACAGATATGACAAGATAAGAAAAAAAGACAAAAAAGTGCATATCAATACAATTCAAATTACATGGAAGTAATAATAAGACTTTTTTTTTGTAATATAAGAATTGATAGATGATGTCATTCATAGGCTACTCAGTCTGGGAATAAGAGCAGGAAAAATAACAGAAATGACAGAAGAGCAGGGTGGAGATAACGTAGCCAGAGAACGTGCAAGACGTGGTTAGAGTAGTATTCAAATAATTGCCATTTGAAGTTATGAGCATCAGGACAGGATAGAATATGCTGAGGAAATGAATTCCAAGCTTTAGATACTGAATAAAAGTTATGAGATTTGCTAATGTTGAGCAGTAATTTATCAGCTGACTGAAGTCAGGACAGAATAGTATAGGGTTGAACAAGGTCAGATAGGGCTGGACAGTGGTCAGGTTTATAGATCACAGAGTGAGCAACTATTAACTTAAGTGTAAGAGTTCATTCCAGCCAAGATGTCATAGAGCAGTACAATAATATGATCTGTGTGGGAGGTTTGCTGTGAATTTAGCAACTTTAGTTTAGCAAGATTCATGGTTGTTTAAGTCTGATTTACGAAAGTTCATGAACATTTGTCAACAGTAAAGTAGGGTAGATAAAAAATGAGTCTTAGCTGTAGTGAGTCTGGCATGATTGGTGAGATATGGTTTAGCTCGATAAAAAGCACCAAGTTTTATATGGACTTATTTGATTGTTAAGGCTATGTGCCTATCAAACTTTAGGCCATTGTCTATAGTAACACTGAGAAGTTTTGCTTGTTCTTTGGGTTCAATAGTTGTGCCACTGGAGGAACAGATAGAAACTGGAGCTTGTTTATTTTTTTAAAGAGGAATTGGAAAAAGCCATGAGCTTGGTTTTGTTAGGTTTTAAAATGAGTTGATGTTTTGATAAGTATTTCTCAATACTATGCAGGATGTTCTGAGTTTTATCTTGGAGTTCATTCAAGGTGGGGGTGGAGCAGATAAGGGAAGAATTATCTGCATATTGAATGGCTGAGGCGGGATTAGCTGCAGAGCAAAGCTCATTAGTAAAAGTAATGAAGGGAAGTGGGCCAAGAATAGAACTTTGTGGGACTCCAACAGTGATGGGTAGTAAGGGAGAAAGTTTATTATCCCAAAAGGTGGCTTGTTTACGGTTAGAGAAATACGAAACTAGCATAAGGTTTCAGTGCTAAAATTGAATGTGGCAAGTTTAAGAAGCAATTAATGAGAGACGGTGTCAAAGGCTTTTGACATATCAAGGAAGGTGGCAGAGAGAAGTTGTTTTTTTTGTTTCTGAGGAGATTTATGGTATTGGTGAAACTTATTAGAGCAGTATTTGTACTATGCCTGAGGTGAAAGCCATGTTGAGTATCTGATAAAAGGTTGTTCTTCAACAGGTATTCTAACATTTGTTTATCTATACATTTTTCTAAGATTTTGGCTAGTGGGGAAAGGATGGCTATAGATCTATAGTTGGATAGATTTGTGGCTGAACGTCCCTTGTGAAGGGGTATAACTTGGGATATTTTCCAGAGAAGGGGAACATACTGTTCAGAGATTAAACAATTAATAAGTATAGATATTAGATAAGAGATGGATGAAGCAGAGAGTTTTAGAAATTCACCTGGTAACTGATCTGCGGAAAGAGGGCATGGTTTTATTTTACTTAGGAGATTTTGTATATAGCTGGTTTGGATAGGTTTTAATAGAGAAAGGGGGAGGAGTGATTAGACAAGGAGGAGGAGGTATGGAGAATGGTAATTTTTTTGTATTGTTAAGTAACGTGGTTATTGGGGTGATAAAGTGGGTATTGAATTGGGTATCTATACAGTCTATATGGTGGTTTGTAGCTGGGGATGGAGTGGTAGGCTTCCCAGGGTTGAGAAGGAGATTGTTTGCCAGAATCTTTGGGGGTTATTTTGGTATTTCAGATGACATGTTTGAAAGTAGTTTTTTTTGTCTTGTCTAATTTGTTTTTGACTTAATTTCTGAGCTGCTGATAGGAGGTATAGTGTGTAGTTTGTATTGTTTTTCTTCTTGTGATAGAGTCCAGGCTTTGTTTCTTTGCTTAAGTAGAAGAATAGTTTCTTTGGATAAGTATGGAAGTTGTTTAGGTTTAGCATGAACTTTCCTGAGTGGAGCAAGGTTGTTAAGTACCTGGAGGAATGCAGTATTGAAGTACTGTACTGCAAGATATAATTGAAGAGTCTTTTAGAGGTGACCAGTCATACTGTAGTAAAAGTCTGTTAAATGTAGTGGGGGAAAATTGCTTCTTATTGCGTACACAGTAAAATGTAATATTGCTAGAACTATGAGTATGTTTTATGATAAGATGGGTTGGGCGGTGATTACTTAGGGAATCTGGGAGACAACCAGTGACATAACTATTGTTGGATTTGTTTGTTAGAATCCAGTCCAGTATAAAATGTCAGTTGGTGACCTTGTCTATATGGGTGGGATGAGTGATATATAGTGTAAAAGCAAATGTTAATGAAATTGGTGGGAGAGGAAGAAGCGCAGTTAAGCTAGTCAAGGTTAAAGTCATCAAGTATAATAGTTTCTTGAGAAAAAGAGGAGGAGGCCAATTCCAGGATGTTTTTAATATGTGTGCGGTTATTAGCAGGGGGGATGTAGATGGCTATAAATATAATGGATTTATGGGTATTAATGTCTAGCCATGTCATTAAGATTTCTGCTGAAGGGAGGTGAGGTGGTATTAAAATGAACTAAATTAAGGTTGTCTTTGAACATTATAGCAATGCCACAGCCACATTTAGATAATCTGTCCTTTCTTATGATACTATAACTGGGAGGAAGTAATTCTACGCTTTTTATATGGGGCTTGAACCAAGTTTCAGTGATTATAGCTATGTCTGGGGAGTAGTGGGCAATGGCAACATGGAACTCGTGAACTTTATTAAGGAGGTTTCTGAGGTTAAAGTGTACCACAAGTAGGTCAGAGTATTGTCTGTGGAGTGGAGGAAGGGAGATGTTAACAGCTGAATCTGTTGAATGAATAGGGTTTGATGTGGTGGAGTGTGCAGGGCCAGGGTTTGGGTGAATGTCAGATTGGAGTTTGATGTGTGTGAAGCAGTAGAGTTTAAAGGACTTTAGTTTGGAGAAAAGTCTATGCAATTCATAGAGGTAAGGGGAAGAGTGATGGGTATGAAAATATTTGAAAGAGAAATTAAGTGAGGTAAAGGTGTGGGGAGATGTGCACTGTGTCACTGAAATTGTGGAGATTAAATGTCATGGGCAGTGTAGGGGAGGGGTAGATTATAAGATAGTTTGAGTGGTAGGAGGTAGTATGCATAGATACTAGTAGTAGAGATATTAAGGATGTGATGGAGATGAGAGGTTTTATTAGAGTCATGGTGAAAGAAATCCTAAATGTAGAAATGCTAAATATTTGGGGTAATAAAGAAGGATACTAAGAAAGAAGAAAAATTAAATAGGGGGAGTTATAAGTTTAAGTGTAATAGAGAGGCGTAGAATAAGAATTAAGAAAAAAAATAGATGGTAGAAGATATATTATATGAGAGAGACAAGTTCTGGAGTGGAGGAGAGGAGGGAGTATGTGGTGTGGGAGTGTTAATTAGTGTGGAGAAGCAATGTCAGTGAAGAGATAATTGGAACAGTCACAGAGGAGGGAAACACAGTTCTACTAGCATTGAGAGGAGTGTAATGTAAGGGGTGTGGTCTGGTTAGGTATAAATAAGAGGAAAGTGGGGGAGGGTGGGAATGAGGGTAGGGTAGGGGAGTGGAGTGAGCCCAAATGCAGCGAGAGTGAATGGAGCAGGTTGACCCAACTGGGGAAGGCAAGGGGAAAAATGGATTGACCCAACTGGGGAAGGCAAGGGGAAAATGGAAAAAAAAAACGCTCAGTTTGCTGATGGTGTGAACAGGTAAGTTATTGTTATTTAAAGGTGGCTATATGAAAAAAGGGGAGAGTAAAAAGTGAGATTATGCAGACTTTATTGGATTTTTTGGTTATAGAGACATAAAGAAGGCAAGAGGATATGAGGATATCCAGCAAAGAAATGGATGGATTGAATGAAAGAAGGCTTGAGGCACTCAGACATCACTGTTGAAAGCACGACAGTGGCACTGAATCATGAGGCAGTGATAGTTGATATGACACCCCGACCCCATGTAGTAGATGGGGAAAAAGAGGTTAATGATGTTGGTGGTGATGACTGCAAAGTGGATAAAAAAGCAATAATATTAATAAATGTTTGCAAATTTAAGCAATCATTACATGTATGTTTTGAATAAAGAATAATACCGTGCAACAGTTAACAGTACAATATGAGGGGAAAACTGTAGTGGCAATGCTCTTGTTGATCAGACTGTTGCAAAAAAACCCGACAGTGAGGTAATGCCACAAGCCCAGTTAAGATGAATGCTAGCCACACAGTGCTCTGCTGTTAATACCTGCATGCAGCACACTGTTTGTAGAGGAACTAAAAATAAATCGAAAACGCTCTGGATTCTGTAATGCAGGGAAGGTGTGCAGAGCTCAGTTAATCACAATAATTGGATTAAAACCCTGCCCTCTAGTAATAAGGCACCACAAATATGTTGATAAATGTTTAATTTAAATCGATAAAGGTTAGTCTGTATCTATGACATTTCTTTGATAAAATTTTCATTTTGATCCTTCTTTGACTCGTAGGATAAACAATTTCTCTCCTGCAAGGTTTTAATTGTTCACTGTTATTTTTTAATTTCTCCAAATCTTCTCAGTTTCTAATACCATGACAGGAATGGACCCCATTCCCAAGTCAAAGTACGATTAAAGTTCATGAAATTAGTATTTTTTCAATCTTTGATGTTATCCAGTAGTGCTCTTTGCAGCACCTGCAACGTGCCCAGTAATGACTCCTTCTGCAATTCGTATAGTGTTACATGAATTGGTAACATATTTAAATACGATTGTAAATTCTTTTTTATAAGAGCTGTTGCTCCTACTGCTATTGGAACTGTTTGGGTATGTTTCTTCCATATGACTCTCATTTCTGCCTGCAAATCAAGGTATTTTATGACTTTGTGTCTCTCTGTATGTAAGACACTGTAGTCACTAGTTGTGGCGATTTCAGTGAGCAATGCTACTTTTGTTTTCTTTTCTTGGACCACTATATCCGGTTTTCTAGCATCTATCTTTTGAACTGTTGGTATTGGGTGAATCCCATGTGATATAAACTTCATCATTTTATATGATTCTTTGTGGATCATATTTCCAGTGTTTGTCAGCCACTTTGATGCCATAATATTTGCACAATCCCTAGTTACACAGAGTGTCTAGTGATGATAATTAATGCAAAACCTAATAAAATATTTGCGTTATAGGAGAGGATGTCATTTACTGCGATGGCAGGAAGCAGATGACACAGGAAAATCAAAACTATTTATATTAAGTACATAAACGTACTACAGTGATAAGGTAAATATGCAGCATGTGAACTGCTCACAGAAAAATTTGTTTTGCTTATTAATAACCATTTCCTCAGAATCTACAGCTGTTACATTTTAAGTCATGAACATTCAGCTGAAAAGCGAGCCAAGCATGCCTGTGAATAAAATAAGCATTTTATTCAGTGTTCTGCATTATTGGAAAACTGAAATGAGAACTGCAGCCTTTTGTTGTTAGATTGGTTCTGTTTTCCAGTGCACAGTTATTCAACAAAGATATGTCACCCTGCCTGATCTTTTTCACAAGTTTATCAGTTTTGGTTGCTTTTAAGCTTCAGTGCAGTTTCCTTTTTTCTGTCTTCGCTGAGAAATGGAATTACAAAATAAAATCCCCAGACAGAGTAATTATTGCCCAAGGGAGAAGGCACACAACTTGTGATGCTATATTTTGGATTTAATATTAGGCTAAAGAAACATCATTTCCTTCAACTCTTCTCAATTATAATTTAAAGAAGAGAGCAATTTTATTAAATGCCAGAGCCCCTCATTTTTGTCACCCGATGGATGTCTCCTTTTAAGTGTGGTGCCATTTGACAGGTATACATGCTGAGATGGGAGTTTAAATTATCATGCTTTAAGGAGGGGGTAACAACAGACTGAAGTTTCTTGCCAGCAGATAATATTTCTACAGAACTGAGCAGTAAGTTTCAAAAGTCTTAGGTACACTTACAAAGTTAGTGAACATAATACAGTATAACTTCATTCTAAATTTAAAAAAAAATGACTAATCCTTTAATTATATAAATACCTTCATTTACATACCATAAGGTCCCAGATGGTGGAAGAAAATCTATTTTATTCTGTTTTAGAATGAAAATGACAACAAATATATGCATTTTAATTTATATAATACCACTAAAACTACTCTGCTATGACTGCTCTGGGTGTGGGCTATGCTTCATGAAAAAATTCAGTAGCGTTGTCTTTTCAGAGCATTATTAAAGTGCATTTCTAAACAAAAGTAAAACCACCAACAAAAGGAAGCTTGAACAAGAAACTACTGAGTGAGGGATGATGCCATATATGCAGTGGAAGAGATTTGGTTAATTCATGTGTCAGATCAAGGCATGGTGACCAAAGAAATATGATCTTCTGACACACACACACACACACACACACACACACACACACACACACACACACACACACACATGTACACACAAAAACTCCTGGATGTCACATGACTTGTTCATTTACATGTATAACATCACATACCAAGTATGTGACATCTCCCTTATTATTATAAAGAAAATACACCTCTTGTGACTGATGCTATATATTTCATACAACTATATGCTGATTCAGTAAAGGTGACTTCAAAACTGTAGGTAGTGGGTAATGGGGCAATTAAATACTACATAAGCCCCCAAACTAGGCTTTATTTATCCTGAAACTTTGTTTGTCTTGATGTCAGAGGTGATCTGTCTACTATACTGAATGCATCACTCACCATTCTGTTTCAGTCCAACACTACTCTTTCTAGAAGCATCATGGCAGGAGTGCTCAAATCTCTAGTAGGTTTCAAATGCAACCAGCATCTGCCAATATTATTGTGGCTGAAAAATTATTCTTTGATGACTTCACTCCAGCCTTTGGTGTTTCCTTATTGGATGTATTCACCCGATTATCTGGCACAAACCCTTGCTGTAGTAGTTCCAACAAATGTTTTTAGTTTTATCTATATAACTGTATGTCATCCCATTGATGTACATATGTGCTTAGGTTTAGGTGTTGCGATATCACAGTTGCTTCTATATATAACTTCTAATGAAAACTCTGATAAATCATCATTTTGAACTTTTTTGATGTTTCACTGTTGCAGTCATTACATTTGGGTAATCCTGCTAGTAGGTTGCCCTTAGTCAACCTGAATTCAAAATTCCTGGGTCTTGCGTCAGCTGCTGTCACCCCTTCCCTGACATCAGGTCATCAGGTGTATAAAAGAAGCAGCCGACGCCATTTTCTTCAGTCTTTCTTGCCGTGCAGTGCCCGAAGCAGAAGCAGTTCGCAAGTGTCAGTCGGCCGACTCCTGAGATTTTCATGTTCGAGTTTCAGACCCGAAGTCTTCAATAAAGCTAAGTACCCCATTGAGGAATCTTTTTTCTTGCTCCAGACCAATGTCAGAAAAAGTTAATAATTGTATTTCTTGTGGAAAGCAAATACCTCATAAGGATTTTCATTCTTACTGTATTCCTTGCCTAGGCACTGATCACAACGTTTCTGGTTGTCGGTTTTGTGCTAGATTTAACCAACGCACTATTAAGCGTCGGTATGATTTTGCTTTAAGCTATTTTGAACGCCAGTTTAATTATCCAGAAATGTCGTCAGATAGCCATCCAACTACTGGAGTTCACAAAAAACACAACGAAAAGGAGACAGATAAACAACCGAGGTCCAAAACTGATGACGAAGCATCTCCTAAGCCAGTCACCGGTTCACCGGTTCTCAGTGAGGCGCTTTTGCAGCCCCTGACACCCGCTACTTTAGAGTCGCAGGCCGCTACTGACTCCCACGTGGAGTCGGCTATGCCGCTGGAAACTCAAGGTATTGGAGCCTCGGACACTATTCCCTCAGATGGGTCCGGAGCCATTGAGCAGGCACCGGCTTCTGAGGGTGTATTCAGAACCTAAACATCTTTACATTAAATCGACTTCAGCTTCAAAGGCAAAGACTAAAGCACCTTCTAAAGCAAAGATACAAACTCAAGAGCCACATGGACAGGCCTCTATGCCCAAAAAACAGATGCTCAAAATGGCCCAAGACTTGATTACCTTGATCAGGTGTTCCCATCCCCCTCCAGATAATAGGCCTAGGCAAGAGACTGACCATGAATCTTCAGATCAGGTTTCTATTTCTTCTGATTCCTCTTCTGATCAGGAATATTCTCTTCCCCCCTATGAGGATTCTGATGCTGAAGAATCTATACCTTCAGCTTCTCCTCCAGAGGACTATTCTTTTGGGAAAACCTTGTATACCATGAGGGAGCATTTCCACTGGGAGGGCCAAGATTTTTCAGAATCTAAAAAGAGGCTCAGGGATTTCCTTTTACTACCTCAATACAGGCCTCTAGCCATTCCACCTGTGTTAGACATTGTAGATGATGTGTTTTCGGAGTCTAGTCTGACCCCTGACTCCTTACCTCCAGCTCCTGTTAAGCCTGACAGATATTACAGGGTTCCTGACTCTCATAAATTCCTTTTTAAAAACCCTGCTGCATACCCAGAAACTATTTCACAGGGTCCCAAAGGAGTTAAGGCTTCTGCTGCAAAAAACCCTACCCCCTCTGACAGGGATTCTAGGGCACTGGATAGATGGGGAAAAAAGGTTTACACATCTGCTACCTTGGCTATAAGGGCCTTAAACTGCCAGTTTTATATGCTCAAATATCAGCAACATGTCATGGCATTGCTTAAACAGAAAATGTTTTTAAACTCTGAATGTGCAGAAAACAGGAAAATGCAGGATTTATTGCATGCAGCTGAGCAAGTTGGAAAGCATACTTTGCAATGTGGTTTTGATTCTTTGGAGGCATCCTGCAGGGCCGCAGTTACGGGTTCTGTAATTAGAAGGCATGCTTGGTAACAGGAACAAAATCTGCCTGATCATGTTAAAGTTAAATTATTAGATGCACCTTTACAGCATGATACTTTGTTTGGTGTTAAGGCAGAAGAGGTGTTAAAGAAAATGGAGGACAAAGCTAAGCTAAATCTATGCAAACTGTCAAAGATTTTTTACAAGTACAGCCACCTAGGTTTAGTAGACACTGGCCTACAAAGAATTGGTCCTTTCCTGTGTCAGACAGACCTCAAAGGGGTAGATGCAGATGTCCTAGAGACAGATCCCAGGCCCAAGGTTCATACAGGTCAAAGCAATGGGGTGCTTTTACCTCCAAAGTTGGAGAAGACAAATCACAGCCATACAGGAAACAGTCCCAATGACTTCCCCCTGCCAGCACCAAGCACTTATGTCTTGGCAGCACCCTTAGGGGGAAAATTAGCACTTTTTTCACAAAACTGGCACATTATAACCCAGGACAAGTGGGTTTGAAATATAGTGTCACAAGGCTACAAGTTCCATTTCCATACCCTGCCAAAGGCAAACGGCTGGCCAGATCTCCCAAAAAAAATCAATGGGCAGAGGTGCAAAAACAAGTCTCATCCCTCATGGACATGGAGGCCATTCAACAAGTACCAGAGCAAGAGCAGGGACAAGGATTTTACTCAAGACTGTTCCTGGTACCCAGAAAGGACAAGGCCTGGAGACCAATACTGGACCTATGTATGTTGAACACATTCCTGGATATACCAAAATTCAAAATGTTGACTTTGCAGCAGCTTCTGCCCATGCTGGGCAAGAATGCTTGGCTTGTGACTTTAGACCTAAAAGAGGCATACCTGCATGTCCCAATCAGACAATCATGCAGAAGATACCTCAGATTCAAGGCTGGCTCAATGCATTACCAATTGTCTGCACTGCCCTTAGGCTTATCTACTGCGCCCAGGGTCTTTACAAAGTGCCTGGCACCAGTAATTGCATTCTGCAGGCAAAGAGGAATAAAAAATATATCCTTACTTGGACTGTCTAATTCAAGCAGAGAACAAGGACATTCTTCTACAGCATCTGGCATTTGTGGAAAGACTACTAACATGCCTAGGGTACACAGTCAACGAAAATAAATCAAAACTAGTACCCTCTCAAGAGATAATATTCCTGCATGCAAGCTTAAATACAACTGCCCAGATGGCTTGTCTCACACCAGACAAACAAAAGCAACGGACTACCTATTTCAAAATGTTGGCAACAAAGGCCCAGTTATCTGCAAGAAAAATTCTGCAGGCTTTGGGCTTCATGGCATCCTGCATCCTACTAATTCCATATGCAAGACTGCATATGAGGAAATTTCAGTGGTATCTAAAAAGTGTTTGGACTCAACATTGCCACAGCCTGGAAACAATGATTGCTCTCATTCCCTGCCTGCAACAGGAGTTTTGATGGTGGGCGAAGGCTTGTCACCAGAACAAGGGACAGCCATTCACATTACCCCCAGCCAGGCAGACATTAACAACGGATGATTCAGATTATGCCTGGGGGACCCACATGTCAGGAAGATGCATTCAGGGCACATGGTCCTCAAACCAAATGCATCTACATATCAATCAAAAGGAGATGCTAGCTGTTCAAAATGCCCTGACAGCCTTCAAGGACCTACTTCATCTGGGACAACTACTGATAAAGACAGACAACACCATGGTCATTTGGTATATAAACAAGCAGGGGGGGCACACATTCTTACCCCCTTTGCAGACTAACCATGACTTTGTGGGACACAGCATTGACTTACCAAGTACATCTGCAGGCAGAATTCCTGCCAGGAAAAGAAAACACTCTGGCAGACGAACTAAGCAGAAACTTCATGGATCTCCACAAGTGGCAGCTGGATCCACAAGTCTTCAGCATGATAACAAGGAAATGGGGATGCCCGGACATAGATCTATTTGCCTCCCCTCACAACTACCAACTAAAAAGATTCTGCACAAGGACTTATCACAGGCAAGCATTGAAAGTGGATGCCCTATCTTTCAGCTGGAAAAACCTATCAGTATATACCTTTCCTCCACTACCTCTCCTCCCCAAAGTACTCCTAAAGGTCAGACAGGAGAAGCCAAAGATGATACTGATTGCCCCAGACTGGCCACGCCAGTAATTGTATCCAATCCTAAGGAACTTGTCTCAATGCCCAGCTTGGACCTTACCTCAAACACCTCATCTACTGTCCCAGCAAAACAATCAGATCCTGCACAGCTAACTCAGTACTTTAAACCTGGTAGCATGGTGGATAATGTAGTCATACAAAACACACCTCTCAGTAAAGCTGTGATGGATGTCATTTTGGAAGCCAGAAGGCCTAGTACTAGAAAATCTTATGCTGGAAAATGGAATAGATTCTGTGCTTGGAACCAGGCACAAGGAACTGATACAGCTGTTCCAAATATTCCACAGATTTTGCAATACTTAACTGAGATGCTGGACAAAGGCCTATCTTTTTCATCAATTAAAATTCATGCCTCTGCCATTTTGGCTCATTACAATACAGAGCCACCAATCTTTTCTCATCCTTTATTAAAGCAGTACCTCAGAGGAGCCAAAAACTTAAGGCCTCCAAGGAGATCACCAATGCCTGCATGAGATCTCAACTATGTCTTGGTAAAACTCATCCTGCCTCCTTTTGAGCCAGCTGCTACTGCTGGCATAAAGTTTTTATCTTGGAAAACAGCTCTGCTCCTAGAAATAACTTCTGCAAGACTGGTTTCAGAGCTACAGGCACTCATGGCTGTGGAACCTTTTATCATGTTTTATCCAGACAGGGTCTCTCTGAGAACAAACCCAACATTTATGCCTAAGGTGGTGTCCAGTGTGGCTCTTAACCAAACTATTCATCTGCCAACCTTTTATCCAAATCCACAGAACAAGGGGGAGAGAATTATGCATTCTTTGGATGTACACAGACAACTTAGATTCTAATTGGACAGAACCAAAGTTTTCAGGAAGACAGAGCAATTACTAGTGGCATATGCTGCAGGATCACAAGGAAAGGCTATCTCAAAGCAGACTATCTCAAAGTGGATAGGGCACTGCATTCGTTTCTGCTACTTACACCATGGCAAGCCAGTGCCTAAGGGCATTAGGCCACATTCAACCAGAGCTGCAGCCACTTTAGCAGCCTTTCTCAGGGGAGTACCAACCAAAGACATATTAGAGGCTGCTACTTGGAGTTCACTGCACACCTTTACAAAGCACTATCATCTGCCACTCTACTCTAAATCCAGGGCAGGCTTTGCCACTGCAGTTCTGCAGGGCCTCATAGCTGCTCCTAATGCTCTTTAGCTCCAGCCTCCCAACCATAGCTTTGGGACTCTACCCAAATGTAATGAGTGCAACAGTGAAACACGAAGAACATAGTACAGTTATGTACACTTACCATAAATGTAGATGTTCGAGTGTATTCACTGTTGCAGTCCAAGTTACCCACCCGCCATCCCCCTTTTTTCTGCTGGAAATTTTCTATCCTTCTCTGATTTATACAACCTATGTGGTGTATTTGCTTGTAGATGAAGGTAAAGTTTATATTGGTGTATATATATTTGTATATATATAAATTTTGGCTACCCTTTTAGGGGGCACCTGACATCTGGGGCAAGAAAAACTGAAGAAAAAGGCGTCAGCTGCTTCTTTTATACCCCTGACGACCTGACGTCAGGGAAGGGGTGACAGCAGCCGACGCAGGACCCAGGGCTTTGGAATTCAGGCTGACTGAGGGCAACCTGCCAGCAGGATTACCCAAATGTAATGACTGCAACAGTGAATACACTCAAACATCTACATTTATGGTAAGTGTACACAACTGTACTTTTCTTTTACTGAGTTGCTTCCTAGTACACATGATGAAAATAATATAAGAAACCTTGTTCTAGCCTTCTGTCCCTCAAAAACAGAGACAGAGAAAGTTCTATAATCTTTACTGATGTAATCCAGTACTTTAGTAATGGCAAGCAACAGTCTAGTTTAAACCAAAAGTAACAGCGTGTGTGTGTGTGTGTGTGTGTGTGTGTGTGTGTGTGTGTGTGTGTGTGTGATAAGAACAAAAAAAAAACACTAAAAGAATGTAAAGTGCACACTACCAAGAAGTCCAGAGGTAAATCCACCAGTATTTGGACATTCACTCAAACATTTTATTGGTGGATTTTCCTCTGGACGTCTTGGTAGTGTGCGCTTTATGCTCTTTTAGCATTTTATTGTTTTTGTAACAGTCCATTTAATTTATTCTTCACATTTCTTGGGAATATGCATTATAGTTTGAATTGCAAGCTAGCAGACTGTGTATATGTTGGACTCGCACAGATTCCTATTGCTATGGACAAAGTTGTCAAGCCTTATACGTGAACTGTGGAACATTTGTCTGTCATATCTTGTTCTGGTATAGCATGTCTTGAAAATATGAAACTGTGCAGAATAAACAGTGGCATTGCTATTGTATCTTTAAGCTGGAAATCTTCAAATATTTAGAGCAGTAATCAGTACAAAGTAAAAAGCTGAGGTTATTTTGCTGTTTTGGAATTTCATGTGGCATTAGCTGTTCATTTTTGGTTCTGATTCTTATACATTTTCACAAGAGATGCAATGTTGTACCATCTGCTGCATTTGTATCATAATGTTGGGCCAATACATTGTATCCCTGGCTCTCTTTTTATATATGGACATTCTCAGGGAGGATTTGTTTGACTTCAGCAGCATTTGACCTTTTAGCAGAGATGGAATAATAACTTTGTCACCTTTAACTCAAGGGACTTTAAATGCACACTAGTTCCTTAAGTATAGGTTATGCAGTGGGAAGTATTACTTCACACTAATGACTGTTTTGGCATTAGAGCTTCATGTAGCAGCTGCATCTCTGTGTCATCTCTCAGAGCACCCTCCTTCAATTTCAAAGGTTTGTCAGCTGTTAATGGTATTTAAATCATGGTCAATAGAATGCCTACATCTTTTCCAAGGAGATTCTCCCTGCAGGCACTTAACAAAGTGGTACAGAAAATATAAACAATGTATATCAACTCTTGTTGTAGGCTCTGAACTTCTGTATCATACTTTTGAAGAGTTGGGTGTATATTTCTAAGCTTGGTGGTGCTTCATATAAAGATTTATTGAAAATACTCTGTAGGGGTTTATGGTCTGTCTCATATTTAATATGTTTCCCATGGGCATAATCATGAAACGCTTGACATTTCATTCTCTGCCTGCTTGTATTTGGTGTGTGCATGTGTCGGAGTACTCTATGTGTAGACAATAGTTTCTCAGACCAGACTTCCTAAATACTTATCTGGAACTCGTTCATTTTTTACTATTAACCCTTTTGTTACAAGACTCATTCCTGAACCTTCTTTCTTTTCAGAATTGCCTTGCACAGTATTTAAAAACTTCATTTGTACATTAATTTATACATTTGTACATTAAACTCGAGTATCTCTGTTTTTGAGTAGTCATTTGCTTCCACAACATTAATATTTTTTTCTGCTGCAACCATTTACATTTAAAACACATTTTAATAAAATGATTAACAAGTCCACCAGTTCTGCAAACCTTTTTAGCTTTATTATATTGCTTTTCACCATGCATACAACCACGGCAATCATACTAGATATGGCTTCTTGCTGTTTGTTTGTTACCAGGCATTTGTCTTAGATGCAGAGAAAGCAGATAGTGGGACATCTCTTTCATTTCTTTTTTAGTATTTTTTGTTGTTGTTGATTTATTGCCGTTGTTTTCACTCTATTTTCACACACACACTGTCATTTTATAGGCTTCAGTTACAAGTTTTCACTGCACAGTTAACAGTTCACAAACATGGCACACATCTGTGGCTTTTTCAAACTGATAATCAGATACTCTTAACAGCTGGCCTCTTATATAATCTTTCCTTATAACAGACAAAACAGACTGATGAAAATCCAATATGAGCGGGCGAAAAACTGAGCAAGGTCCAAGTAATATTGAAGAATTCACAATTTTATTAGCGCTGCTGAAGCATGTTCTTTCCCTACTATGGCCAGTTTTTTGAATAACAATAACTTTCTTTGTTCTGGAATGGGAATTGGAACTACACAAGAGCCAAACTTAGAGGTGAGTACTAAAACAAATTGGATAAATGACTTTGACCATAAACTTTATAAGTGCAAAAAGTTACAACTTGAGATAGCGTATTTGCAAGAATGCATAGACAAAAAGATTGTACCTGAGGGGTTGCGCCAATGGTGCTACCCAGTAGGATTAGTTGAAAATTCTATTTTTCATCGAGAACTCTTGGCCCTTTTTGATAAGCAAGGGTTTGAGTTTTTACTCTCATTAATCAACTATTATAAAGCTGAAACCAACAGCCTGAAAGGTGAACTGGGAACTTTAGAGCATGCTATAAAAACTGAGAATGAATTTGTGCGTTATAAATATGAGTATGCCAGAATTTTTACCAGCATAGAGGCTACAATGGCCAAATTACTAGTTACAAAGAAGAAAAAAATTGCAAGAGGCTTGCAGGAATATGCAAACAACAAAGCGTATCCACACCTACCTTTTAACACGCAAAATGTCAATAATCAGTCATCGTATTCTAATATGGACATTGAGGCCATGGAGACTGGGGGGAATAATTCTGCACAAGGAGAAGCTGCCACTCATGAGGGGGAAGCACAACCCCTATGCCGCAGTGAAAGGTTAAATAATAATAATATTAACACCCACAATAATAACACTTTCCAACAACAAGGGGTAACCAATAACAACGATAACCGGCATAATACGGCTAATCAGCAGGGTTTTCAGAGGAATTACAACGGCCAACATGTCAATCGCAAGGCGAACAAGAACCAAGGGCAGACGAGGAACAGATGGAACCAATGGAGGAGATGATAAGACAATTCTTGAATGAACCCAAAATACTTACAAGTTCTGAAGGGAACTTTAAGATATATAACTACATGGTCTTAACCATTACTCAGGATATGGTTGAGTTTTTTTCCAAAGGACTGTCATTTGTTCCTGATAGGAAAATGGACATTGTTAAAACTATCATTGACTTGAAACTTTTTGTGCGTAAACTTAACTTAAACGCACTTATGAGGTGGGATTCTTCCCTAACAAATTCTTTAAGGGTTTCAAGTCTTTTCAATCCACCTTTGCATGCAAGTCTTAGCTCTTTTGAAAAAAATATGTGAAATGGACTTAAGAGCTATTGCAAATGACAGACATGCCAGGAAAAATCTTAAGACCAATACCACGAGAAATGAATGTGAATTTTTAGATTTATTGAATGAATGTAACATCAGGGTCATGAAACCCGATAAAGGGGGAGGGCTGGTCTTCATGGACCAGAACAAGTATATTAAAAGTATGTATAAATACCTCCATTCTAAAGCTTATACACAAGTCAGTATTAATGAAGTTAATATAGCTTATAAAAAAAAACAGAGGTATTTTAGATGATTTATTTTTAGAAGGAGCTACTGACATGGCTGTACATCAGTATTTAACCATGATTGCTCCTAGGACACCAGCCCTATTCGGTTCACCTAAGATTCACAAAAGATGCATTGACCCCCCCCCCCCTTTAGACCTATTGTTGATGGAAGAGGGTCTGTGACTTATGGATGTGCTAAATTTATAGATAGTGTATTGAAGCCCCTAGTGGAACAAGAGCCCCAAATTGTAAGGATTCATGGAGTTTTTTGGATACTATGAGTAAATTACAATATCAGGAAAATTTTTGTTTTTTCACAATTGACGTGAAAGACTTATACACCGTAATACCTCAAGCCCTTGGACTTGAATGGATTAGGGACTTCATGACAATTAGACATGTAGATGAGAAAACTATATACTTAGTAGAAACTCTACTTGAGATTGTATTAACTAATAACTTCATGATTTTTGACGGGCATGTTTTCCTTCAGAATACTGGAGTGGCAATGAGGTCACCATGTGGTGGCAGCTTTGCTAATCGTATCATGGCCCACTGGGAGAAAACCTTACTATTCATTAACAGTTTATTTCAGGCGAATGTCTCGTGGTACACTAGATACCAAGATGACATGTTTATGATTTGGAAGGGGGCAAAAGCTTTAGTTCTGACCTTTATTACCAATATATCTCAGATGACTGACTTCTTTGAATTCACCTATAGTTTAGAAGATACTAGTGTTAATTTTGTGGACATTAGCTTGATTAAAGATACTGCTAATTCTAGATACAAAAGTACAATCTATAGAAAACCTACTTACTCTAATGCATTTTTGCATTTTACTAGTAGCCACCCTTACCATCAAAAAAGAGCAGTCGTCAAAGGACAGATGGTAAGGGCGGCAAGGATGGTATCTGATGACATTGACTTTACTGACGGATGTAAGCTACTTAAAGCTATGTTTATTAATAGGAGCTATCCAGAACCTATGGTAGTCAACATTGCTTTAGAAGTGAGTCACAAGCGAAATATCGGACATTTTAAGCCCTTATTACAGAATTATTCTATCAAAAATGTTGAACATATGGATGACCAACAAAACCTTGTTACAAACAATAGAAAACATAATTTTAAGATCAGTTTCCTTTGTAATTATTCCCTCAACCATCTTAGAATAAGGGAAATGTTAAATAAAAATTGGTCTATTATTATTGAAGATAGTGGTTTACTTGAAATTTTAGGAGAAAAGCCTAATTTAACACATCGAAAGGGTGCAAATTTGAAAGCTCTATTGGAAAGAAATAGGAGCATTAAACAGAGTAGGAATTATGGAATGCATAAATGTGGGGCAATGCCAGCAATGCAAACATATATGTATAGATAATAAAGTTACTATTAGAGAGAGGGACTATCATAATAATGGCAGATTCAACTGTGAAACTAAGGGAGTAATTTACACAGCTTGCTGCTACCAATGTGCAGCATTCTACATTGGTAAAACGGAGAGGAAAATTAAGCAGCGTATCTACGAACACCAGTATGCCATTAGTAAAAGTGACACAACAAATGCATTAGCTAGACACATCATTGAGTTCCCGACCATAAGTTTAAATTTATTATACTACAACAAAGGCAAGTAGATATAAGAGGGGGGCCCTGGGAATTACAACTAGAAACAGATGAAATTATGTGGCAAATAAGAACAGTGGCCCACACTTTTCCAGGCTTCAATGAATATGTTTCTATTAAAAGTATTTTAAAACTTTTAGCCCTAAGAAGGTAAATGAAATACTTTATATCGAAAGAATAAGATATAATATACTTAAATATACCCATATTGGATTTAAAGAGGGTAGTTCCATGTTCACTTTATTGAAAAAAGTTTTATTAACCAGCATATATTAGCTGTTTTTTACAGTCGTATTTTTATTAATGGATTGCCAAACACCTCACATGTTATTAGTTTATAGTTTAGCTAGTTTGGTAATTTTGTTTTTATTTATATGCACAATTCATTTTTATTTATATGTGCAATTTGAATATGAGTAATTTTTAATGTTTATTATTATGATATCAATTATACTAGTATAGTTTACAATGTGTTATTTTATATTTATATTAATACATCTTTATAACTTGATTTAATAATGAGTGTTTTTTTGCACATTGGGTTTGTATGCATATAAGAACTTTTTTTTTAACTCGTGCCTCTTTAACAATAGTCCAGGATACAATTATCTAATTTGACTAATTTGATTAATTGTTTTGAAATCAGTATAAAAAGTTGTTTAATTAGTTGGTTTGTTATCTGAAGAAGGGGAGGCATTGACCTCGCCGAAAGCGCTAATAAAATTGTGAATTCTTCAATATTACTTGGACCTTGCTCAGTTTTTCGCCCGCTCATATTGGTTTTTCATAATCTTTCCTTATGCTCGGACAGTTGCCCAAATTAATCATACATCTGGTATCTCAATGTAGTAACATATGTACCTTGCATCCCTTGATCTCTGGTGAATAGCAAATATCATGAATAGGCCTTTTTGACTTACAATATGCATGGAATGGGTCTATATTATTTTTCCAGAATGTCATTTCAGTGAACACCTAATCATCGACCCCAATTCAGTGAAAATCGTTTCAGTGATTTGCTGAATTTACCAAGGGCAAAGAAGTAGTTGGCCAACTACACAACTTTGCCCTTTTCTCCACTAAGTGCGATGTCGGAGTTGGTATATTTAGTTAGGGGGGGTTGTGGGAGGTGCTGCCCCCCACATCGAGGGATGTAGGGGACAAGGCAAAGCCCCCCACTTGGGTGGGTGTGATTTGCTTAGCTGTTGATCTGTTGTGTTGTAGGGCAAGTATTTACTTGCCCTTGGTAAATTCAGGGAATTGCTGAAACAATTTTCGCTGAATTGGGGTTGATGATTAGGGGTTCACTGAAATGACATTTTGGCAAACTAATATAGACCTACATGGAATTCACTTTTAAGTACTACCAGTATGCCACCCTCCTTTTCTTGCAGTAAAAATGAATTAAATAATTTGATGTCTTCTTTGCCTGCTATATGAGGTAGCACAACACACTGGATGTTCCCTGGCTTGTCTCTGAGACCACTAGCAGTAAGATATATCTCAAATCTTTAAATCCTTGACTTCTAGTTTTCTGACAAATTAATTCTCTTGTAGTGTCAAGAGATGTTGCTGGTGGAATGCTGAGTCAGAAATTGAACAGACAACTTCCCAAAAATTGAAAAAAAAACAAGTATAGAAGTCTACATAGCAAAAATACATATTTTTGAGTAAAGTGCAAGGAATTAACTGATTTTTCCATGAGGTAATTGAAAGTATTGTGGTGTGTCTTAAGTAAAAATGTGAAAAGAAAAAAAAAAAACTTTTGTTCATTTGTGGTGCCAGCAGATATGCAATGAAAGAAGCTGGGCTAAGACATGGAAGTCTAAAGAAATATGAGTCTCACATAGAGAATGCTGCTTCACCATTGAGCCTTTACGTTCAAGTCCCGAATCCTTGTTTGTTGCATGACTAACATCCAAAAATACTTGTACTCTTAAAGACGTTCTGCATCACATACCAAGTATGTGACAGACATAGTACCTGTCTTAAACCTCAGCATGAACTGTGATGTAGTTCTTGTACACTCATTTTGATTCTAGAAAATACATTCAACTCAGTCCTTTGGTATAGAAGATTGTCAGCACATTGCGGTTGCCACCTTAAATGACATTATAACGTTAGATATAAATACTATTTTAACATTGCCTGAAAACTAGCAACATCAAATTGAACTTTTCATCTGAAAATGTTAGAACACCTCCATGAAAAATATGTACAAAGACCATTTTTGCAGAATCTCATTTACTGCTGTTTTAATAACCATTAAAAGGATTTGATATACATTGCTGCTAAACTCCTTTGTGTGGTTCTCCCATTTGCTAGATGTTATTGACTTGGAGGAATGTATCCGTTGTTCTTGAAAACAGAAACAGGTACATTAGTTAATTGTTTGTTATGCTAAACAGTGCCTCTCAAAGAATTTTTGTATTGCTTTCACTTTGTCTTGATTTTTTTTCTAAATGTATTACACAACAATGTTTATGCCACTAAGTGAAAGCTGCCTTCAATAATTGTATTAATAAACTGCATTTAGTTAAAGTACTAGTTAAAGATGCAGGCTAACTTTTAATGTGTTGTTTATTACAGAACTAAATACAGTGGGGAATGAAGAAGCAGTGATGAACTCAAATGGAAATAAGATGTATATCAAACTGCAGACAGTGGATACTCCAGTTTCAGATGGAGCATTTCATCTTCATCACAACACAATGACACTTGCCCCTGCTGTCATCTCCAGGCAGAGTACAACAGGAGCTCCAATAACAGCTTTTCAAACAAAGACTTCACTTCCTAGGCTGTCTGTTGCTGAAATGGAACCAGCATTGAATGCCAAGTCAGTCAACTCTCCATCAAGCAATAAAATCCCTGATGAAAATAAACAAGTCAAAAAGGAAGTGCAGAGTTCACATTTTAGTAGCCCAAGAGGTACGCAAAATTTAGAATTTTCTGGTGATGAGCTTCCCAATCTATCTGCAGAGTTTTCTGTGTCAGTTATGGCAAAAGACATGAAGAATAGTGGGCAACTGCATAATTCATCCCTATATGACCTGAGCATCCCAACATTTCAAAAGATGGTGGAAAATGAATTAAGGCTACCTTTGTCAGTCTCAAGCAATGATGATAATTTTTCAGGTGACGTGCACACTATTGATGAAAGTATATTACCTGTAGCCATAACACAGGCATCCAGACTTCAGGACACCCATTTAGTTCCAACAGACATTTCTGGAATTACTGAACAGAGAGTATCACATGTAACATCTGTTAATTTAGGGCATAAAAGGCACAAAAGTTCTGAAGTTGAAGTAGAAGGTAGTGGTGACACAGAAAATCAGCTTTTACAGGATGGGGGCACAAGTGCTACCTTTCAAGAATCATGGCATATAATGCCTGAATATACCAAAGTCAGAAGGGAGAAAATTCTTCTGGAAGACTTGACTACTACTCCAGAACTCATTACTAGTAATCAACAACAAGATGGCAGAGCTGCTGGGCCTGTAATTAAAGATAGTTCTGGTATGACAATAACACCAGAAGAACATATCAGTAAAGAAAAAGATGGCCTTTTTATGGAAATGAAGACACAAAATGCTGAAATCTTCACAGCAAGTCACAAATTGGATGACAGTCTGGCAGAAGTGAAAACCAATGTGTCAGTTCCTTTGTTGATGGAACCCGCTTTCCTGACACCTGAATCTAACGTAAACATGACAAGAATAGCTTCAGTTGGATACACACAAATCCCGCCAGAGCCTTACATTAATACCAAAAAGTCAGAGATTTTAAATCTTGCAAAAGAGAGTGTAACACCTATAGTGATACAAGAGAAGCAGAATTCATTAAGTACAACTACACTAGGCCGAACAGATGACACAGTTGCACCATCATCTCCAGCAAGTGAGTCTAATACAATTTCTTCTGTGCTAGAAAGTAGAGAGTTTACAGCTGTCTCCTTACATACTCTGGAGCTGAGGAACTCTTTAGTGAGGATACTTTGGGAAAGCTCTAATGCAACAATCACAAAAGAAAAGCAGTTGGCAACAGCAGATGAAGTCAGTGATTTTCATTCTCTGCCTGTAACTGCTGAGCATATCATAAGTACTGCAGTTGTTACAGAATCTTCTGTAGAAATTTCTAATACAGAGAAGTTAAATGCATTAACACCTTCTGAAGAACAAGTCACTTCTGAGAACTTAGTACCTCGACTGACCACAACAGGTTACACTGATACTGTATTTGTAGAAACACCTCCACTGCTCATAACTGTCCCAAATGACCTGTCACAAAATAAAACAGGACAAGTGGTAGTACAGGCAAATCAAACAAAGGATGCCCCAGATGACCATACTTATATGTTATCAAGCACTTCTTCCCCCACAGACCTCTCTAATGCTCATAATTCTCCTTTAAAAGTAGCAACTGAAAAGATACAATTAGTGGAATTGGTTGAATCAACATTTATATCACCAGCTGTAAAAGATATGTTGAGCTTGGAAACTGAAGATCCTTCTCAAATTTATTCTGAAGAATACACTGGCAGTGGTGAGACCGCACAAATATTTAAAGAAGACCATGTCATACCATGGGCGTTGGGGATAAATACTACAACAGCAGGTAGGTGGGCTAAATGGTTTATCCACTTTTCAAAAAAAATCTATCTATAGATAGATAAGGCTAGATAATGTGTATATATATATATATATATATATATATATATATATATATATATGATCCAAAAAACGTACCAAAGCCCAAACAGATGATTACCACAAACCCAAGCAGCTAGGAGCTCTTCCAGTATTAAATAAAACTAACAATCCAGTCAAGCGTTGCAGCCGTACAATAAACGAATTAGAACGAGCGTATTGAAAATAAAAACTTTAATCAAAGAAGAGAATGTAAGCGCTTTCACGGAAAATCAATCCGCTTCTTCAGACATAATCATAGTAAACTCAAATACAACAATATATATACACTCCCATCATCAAGTGACTACTTCATTGATTAATTAATTTATCTGTAAATGAATTAACTGACTCATTAAAACAATTAAGTAATACAAAAATACACTTAAAACCTTAAAACAAATATAAGAACCTCATACGTTAATGTAACTTTCTACTTTTCAAGTGAGGTTTGATAGAAACAGTCTCATTGAGACCCCTACCCCTGTGCGCTCCAAGTCTAATGATCCAATGGAGCTCTGCTTGTTCTGTTTGATTAATTATGTCTCCTATACGTATGGTCTGTGCTTGAGCATGCAGAACCTGATAAAGGAAAGTATGTTCAGATCCAGCTAGGGCACTATAATCATGCTTTCTGGTATAGCAATAGGCATGGTCCCTAATACGTTCACGCAATGTCCTGTTAGTTTTTCCTACATAAAAAACAGAAACAGGTCACACAGTGTGCCACATACACTACATTCCTAGTGTTACAATTACTGTTGTTCCTTAATTCCCAAAGACGTCCACTATCCGGATGTTTAAAATAGCGGGATTCATCTATGGAATCACACTGTGCACATCTACCACATTTAGTGGTTGCCTCAAAAACTAAAGAGACTTGGAGCGCACAGGGGTAGGGGTCTCAATGAAACTGTTTCTATCAAACCTCACTTGAAAAGTAGAAAGTTACATTAACGTATGAGGTTCTTATATTTGTTTTAAGGTTTTAAGTGTATTTTTGTATTACTTAATTGTTTTAATGAGTCAGTTAATTAATTTATGGATAAATTAATTAATCAATGAAGTAGTCACATGATGATGGGAGTATATATATATATATATATATATATATATATATATATATTGTATTTGAGTTTACTATGATTATGTCTGAAGAAGCGGATTGATTTTCTGTGAAAGCACTTACATTCTCTTCTTTAATTAAAGTTTTTATTTTCAATATGCTCGTTCTAATTCATTTATTGTACGGCTGCAACGCTTGACTGGATTGTTACTTTTATTTAGTACTGGAAGAGCTCCTAGCTGCTTGAGTTTGTGGTAATCAAATAAATATATATATATATATATATATATATATATATATATATATATATATATATATATATATATATATATATATGTGTGTGTGTGTGTGTGTGTCTATGTCTATAGAAATAAAGAAGTGTTGTTTATTTTAACCATTCCTGTGTTTATCTGTGCACTGCTCTATAAATGCTGCCAAAGTAAAATCCAAACAAGGCAAAAGGCCGCACACAATTTTGTTGCCACTTCAAAAACATGTATTTATAAGTGAAAATGGTCAATATATGCCTGCTGGTGAATGACCTTTGATGTTTGTACTGTAAATTGGCTTGTCTTTTATTTGGAACTGCAGTGTTGTACTCCATCCGAGAACACAGTATGTTTAACTTCTGAAGGCAGAAAAGTCTAAGATGAAGATGAAGTTCTATTCATTTTAAAGTAGTTTGCAAGATAGTACTTGCCTTGCATGAATCTGAGCATTAAAAATTCTAATATTCAAACCCAGCTTGTTTTCATTTACTTGTATTAATTTATTAATCATGTGAGTCCACTAAGCACAAGTGTGTCTTTTCAGGAGTGATCCAACATCTGGTTAAGCGAGTTTCCTCTAGAGTCGCACAGTTTTAGATGGAGAGTGAGGAAATCACAATCACGTCTACACAATTAATCTCGTTAGCAACATATACCCACAATTATCTGCCAGACAGTTAAAAACAAAGTGTGCATGCCTATTTATGGATGGATAGAGGAAATTGTATGGTCTGACAAGTGTGTCATCAGTGTAGTTAACATTTATGCAGTTACCCCTCCCCTGTTCCTTCTTGTGCCCATTCTAATCTAAAAGCCCCTGCAGCCTCCCCGTGAAAGTAATGTTTCCTGTGGCCATTCTTGAATTGCTCCCTTCCAGCTGAATTCCTTCACTTCTATCATCTGTAATTTCTTGTTTATTCCATTTTCTCACTTATCTACAAAAAGATATCTAAATATATCATATCCCTTATTTTCTTTCCTAATGCATCTAAGCTGAGTTTCTAAGGTTTTCCTCATTCTCAGCCCTCCATTTCCTTTAAACTTTTCTAGCTTCCCAACGCACACTTTCTACCTGCCCAATTCCTTTTTTGTCTGTACGGCCAGTATAGATAGTCACAATCCTCCAGAGATAGCCTTATCACTGTCCATTCCAATGAGATAATGACATCAGCATATCTCAGGACCATTCCCCTAGTAACATCCCAGTATACCGACAGCTCTGCTGCAGAAATGTCACATGGTTTAGCATTCGATTCTTAGTAATATTCTATGTGCCAGAATGAAAGCTACAGACAGATGAGAGGGAAGAGGAGAAGGAAAAAATGAAAGAATAGAAAAAAAAATGCTAAAATTTATTAAATGACAAACTGGTAAACCACTGTCAATAGAGTACATATACTGGGTATGTCATACATATATTAGAATCAGCAAACTGATTAATAAATGAATGACATAGTAAACAATTGCTTACACAAATAATCAGATGATAAGTCATTTATATTTTTGGAAAGCAGTAATGACACGGTAATATAAAGATATATCCTTTCCCCTTTTCTGCAGTCTGTTATAGGTCCTAAGGCATGCAGTCCTGGAGACCATTGAGAAACCTATCCCAGTTTTCTCAATTAACCAACAGTACTACCTGGTTAATTGACTTGCTCAGAGTCATTTAGTAGGCAAATGCAGATTACCAGAATCAAATCCTGGACTACAGGAAGCATCTCATTAATAAATCTTAGCCTAAATCCTCTGTACTAACTGCTAGACAACGATATAAATATAATTTAAATAATGGCTAAGACTTTCACAGTCTGGGCGCAGCTGCTGTGAAAAAGTTCTCTCTTCAAACTGCATCCTAGGGCTAGAAACATCAATAAGGTTTTTGCAGAGAATCTGGGAACATTGATACTGGTCAGGAATTCTTATACCTGTAACAGTCCCTTTCAAAGTCAGACTTCATAAAAGGAAACCCATCTTTGAAACTACTAATCAAATAACTGACGTTCATTACTGTTTATACTGTATTTTTCCCCATTATTGATTTCATGATCATGTTCTCCATCAAGTGAATGCTTTGAAGGTTACCTGACAAAAGTCTAGCTAAATGGTAATGCAATTACCCAGATGGAAATGACAGATATTAGCTGATCTATCCACATCACTGGTTGCTGTTATAACAAAGATGCGGTTGATACCCCTGAAAAGAGACAGCCCAAGTTTAATTACCCTAACGTTGGGAAGTATGAAAGATATAAGATGGCTAAGTTAGTTAAGGCAATAAACTACAAACAAGCTATATTCTGTTTACCTATGACTCTAGCAAGCTATTATTTTATGAACAGGATGTTTAATGTTTCTGCCTGACGTCTTCAGGGTCAAAGGTTCAGTCCTTATCTCTGAATACTGACTGTGTGAAGTTTTCATGCTATCCTTGTGTCTGAATGTGTTTTCTTAGGGTACTTCAGTTATCTCCTACCTTACAATAACATGACTGACTGCATTATAATACTATGTGTTCAGTTTACCCTTGTCCTCATGGTCTAAGTATAGATGAAGCAGTTCCTTAAAAGACCAGGTAATTTACAAGCCTAAATACATAAATAAAATAAACTTTAAAATGACTGGCATGACCTTCCTGACTGGTCATATAGTAAAAAATGAAATGGCAAAATCTGAATGCTTGTGACAGATGTAAACCAGTTGTGGACAATGTGGAAAATAACTGCTTAAATATGCTATGTGGCTTTTTCAATAGGCAGTGACATTCAGAGACTAGAACTGCACGTGGCCACATCTGCCATCACTGTCTCTTTCCTTTTTCGGGTTTTATCCTCAGTGCTTATACTGCAGGCCTCAGAGCAATTTTCATTAAAAAGACCAGGGCTTTGGGTGTCAACCTAGTCAAGACGCATTCAAACCTTCTTGTTCCTGCTTAGTTATTTTAAAAAAATATCAGAGAAAAAATACTTGTTTCTTTTCTATCCTGTTAATTTTAAAGTAGTGCATTTGATGGGTAACACAATCTATTTAATTTCGTTCCATTTGATCGAATGTCTTACCTTTCTGCTCTTTTCTTTGTGTGTGTTTCAGTTTATGTGTGTGCGGTATGCACGCATTTCTCTTTGTTACTTGTGCATTCTATTAGGTAGATAATGAGCTTTTAAATTAAAATAAATTGCTTTAAATAGCAGCCAATTCATTTCTCGTCTCCTTTTAATGCTTATTTCTGCTTACAGTTGTTTTTTTTCCCAAATGCCTACCATGTTATATTCATTAATAGTGTTTAATGGTAGTTTGATAACTCACTTCAAAAAGTATTTCAAAATGAATTAACCAAAAATCCCAGTGTCTGAGACATGCAGAGAACAAATAAGTACTAAACACAAAAAAGCACTCTTAGCATCTCCAAAGCAAGCCTACAAATAATGCCATTTAACTCAATATGCAGTGACATTGGGGCTGCTTTATTTACTTAGGTGATGAGAACATACACCTTGATCCCCACCGGCATCAAGGTTGTGCTCTGTACTGTGACACCACAATTTTTGAGTGAGCTAGGTGTCACAGAAACACAATCAATGGAATGGAATCACCCTAAACATTCATATCTGTGAGTAATGCGTTCTAATTCCTTGGATCGCATTTGCAGAATACTGATTTTGACAAAAAAAACATTTAATTGTATGGTCCATCAACAGGCTGTACATGTGCAGGTGCAGGTTTATGATGCTTTTTGGTATATCAGTACAGTAAGAATGAGCACAGCTTTTTGGAAATGTTTTTTACATTGTTGAGGTTAGTTTTGTTTTTGCAATTGCAGCTTTGTAACTCCTTTTGTGTAATTAGTGACACTGCAGTACTTTCAAAGAGGCAAATAGTATTGTTTGTTTCCCTTTCTGCATGACTGCATGGCCTCGGTGTTAGTTTGCAGAATTAGTAGTCGTACATAGTGTGGAGTTATGCCTTTGTGGTTCAATAAGTTTGTTTTTCTTTTTTTTTTTTTTTGTTGCTTTCTTGAAGTTACTATGCATCATTTTTATATAGCAGGTATTGATATATTGGGGTGGACTCGGTGAGAGTTGTGATGGTGAAAAAGTATAGTATGAGCAATGGTCATTCAAATGCTTTTAAACTATGTGTTTTTTTTTAACCCAGCTAATTTTTTGTTCTTTTTTATGCATGACACACTAATCTCAATTTTCTAGCAGTTTTTAGGCCAGAATTATTGTTAGTGTTTTAGGGGTACAGGTACCCACTCAGCTGTGTTAGACGTGGCTCATCTCTGCTAAGCAGTGGATTCTATGCTGTTTGATGTAGCAATGATTTGACTAAATCTGTATCCCTAAATAGCTTATGGTTAGAGTGAGACCAAAAGAATGCAGGGCTACAATGAAATTGAAGTGTGGTGTTTTTCTAGATCAAAGCTACGAACAAAATGGCTAATAAGATCTATAGATTAATTGCACTGTATTTCTCTGTAGCAATGAAATAATGATCTTTAGGGATGAGAGAGACTTTCATTTAGGGTACGACTGTCCTATAATGGAAATGTGCCAGCAATAATAATATTATTCATGCTATCAAACTAAATAAATGAGCACACTTCTTAGTAATAATTTAATTTTAGTTGTAAATATTATCTTTGGGGATTAGTGACAATAGGGATACAGTTATCACAATCTGCTCTCACTCCCATATACTTTATGGTTGCACCTATGAGGCTATTAAAAGAAGCAGTTTCCTGTATTTCTGTATCTGAAGATCACTATATACTCATTTCCCAAGGTGCATTGTGCCTGTTATCCCTTAGTGTTGTACATAGTACAAAGTTAGAACTGCACGTATCTGTCATAATTCTCAATGAAAACTTAGAAAGAAAAACTGGAAATAATCTTAAAGTTGGTGTATTTGGTGCTGATTCCTTTGACATAATGACTTTCTACAGTGCAGGAATTTCCATTTCCAAACAAAGAGTGGCTTACTTGTATGCAGGTAACAGTGCTGTTCAGTCAAGAGGAGAGTCAGCCCACACATGTACATACACCTCCCTTCTCCCTCGTCTCAAGCCTCATCAATCTAACATGTATTATTAGCAATAAAATAACCCAAGAGTATGAGAGAGCAATTAACCTTTGCCAATAAATATACCAGCCGCTTGAGCAATTCCATTCTAGCTGAAAAGGTTTTGTGGGCCACTAATTTAATTGTTTTGCGTTGTTTATTCCCTATACAGAGAGGACTGATGTCCCTTTGGCTGTTAGTACCCATGCATGTGAGGGCAGGTAGTCTATGCATTACTTGAAGAACTTACTGAGCTATTTGTTACACTGAAATGAGCCCTGAATATAATATTTCCAGCTTGAGCTCTTGTGACTTGAGTTATGTCTTTAGAATGCTCAGTAAAGCTAATTTAAAAAAATGTGGTAACTCATAAAACTGCAGTATCATTATCTGAAAAGAACTCCAGGTCCCTCTCATTTCAAATCACCTTAGTCCCTAAAGGTATAATCTGCAAGTATGTGCAGAGGATTTGGTAACTCTATCAACAATGGAATCTTTTAGCCTCCCCTTCCACCAGCAATGTGAACCAGCTCTAGAATTGGACTCTTTATATTCCAGTCTCATTCTGTTCTAAAAGATGACTTGTTTCTGGTCATTCAACTCCAAGCATAGCTTACCAGTCCCTCAAGTTGCACTATAGATGGCTGAACCATCTACTCTGTCTCCAACCCAGGAGGGTGACCGGTCACTGCTCTGCCTCTCTGCAGCATGTGGCACTATTTTGTCTATATTTATATACTGTGTCCTGTACTAAGTTGGACTGACACATAAACCTCATTAAGGCCTTATCCTGTTAAATGTACTGACAAGTAACTTATGTGCGCCTAATCTATCTATATATATATATATATATATTTATATGTATATAGATAAGTCAAAGACACACCAACTAATAATCCACAGAAAAAGAAGAACCAAGGTCCAGATCCACTCAAAAATACTAATGGAATAAGGATTCTGAGGAATTTCCATTAGAGAGATGAAAGCGCTCAATAAGCAGTATTTCTGAGTGGATCTGGACCTCAGTTCTTTTTTTTGTGGATGGATATATGTGTATACATATATATATATATATATATATATATATATATAGATATATATATATATACATATATATATATATATATATATACATATACATATATATATATATATATATATATATATATATATATATATACACATATATATATATATATATATATATATATACATACACATACACATATATATATATATATATATATATATATATATACATATGAGCAAACATCCAAAACCCAAACGGCAGGGCATACTTACGCGAAAGTGCTTTTCACCGAAAAAGCACTTTCACGTAAGTATACCTGCTGCCGAGGCTGTACTATGGTGCGGATAAGGGAAAATTCCCTTTTCTTCACTGTAGTGCGGTCTTGGAGGGAGAATATTAAAGTAGGGGGGCAGTTGGGGGGAACAGCGATAAAAGTGCTTTTTGCTAAAGTGTGTTCAGTTGTTATGGATTCAGACGTTTGCTCATTCCCCTTCACAAAATCGAATTCCTAAATTCATAACCCCGAAGCCAGAATCTCGAGTTTGAGAAACTTGAAAATGTGACTGGGAGATAAAAAAAAAAAAAAAACACCTTTCTAATATTTTTGCAAGGGAGCTTTGACCCCCTGCACCCCCCATACCCCCCACTTAAATATTCCTACTCCGAGATCGCACTACAGTGAAGGAAAGGGAACTGTCCCGTTCTGCGCTATATGCATAAGTGCAAAACGGAAGATTTCCCAGTCCTTCGCTATAGTGCGGTCACGCAGCTCTTAGATGACAGCTGCAAGGGTGCACGGGGACCTAGCTCCCTGCAAAAAGGTAACTGAACTCTTTTTTTTCTAACTCTAAACTTCCCATTCACAATTTCGAGTGAATGGAAGTTCGAGATTCTGGTCTCGAGCTTATACATTTCGAGCTTCCATTCATTATATATATATATATATATATATATATATATATATATATATATATATACACAAATACACCTGCATGATACAGATGGACAAGTCAAATATTTATATGTGTGTGGGGTGGACGTGAAGGTTGGTGGAGTAAGTGAGGTTTGAAGAATGCGTTATGTAGAAGGGTGTGACATGTGACTAGTAGAAATAAAAGGAGATTTGTGTGATATACAGTATTAATTTTTTTGCTAAGGCAAAATTAAGTCCTTTCCTATTTTGCATGCTATCATAGTTTGGAGACCTTAAGGGGATGTGCAAGTTAATATGGAAGGTCATTGTGGAATAATTAACAAGTAGCAGCCTTGTGGAGGTGTGTATTAAGTTCTCTTTTAAAGACACTGATTTAAATTAATTTCTCTGATTGATAGAGGAAAGGATTTGCAAAGTTTGGGGTGAGGAAAGAGAAGATGTGGTCACTGACAGTAAGTTTCCTTCTGGGGTGATTAGTGTAGGGGTGTTGGGGTTCTGAGAGCAAAGGTTATATATAGTTGGATTGTCATCTTATAAGATTGCTAGCAAAAGTGGTTAAATGGGCTTCCATTAATGCATTTGAACAGAAGAAAGCCTAGGAGTAGTTCATTATAGGTTCATAGGTTCATAGGTTCATACTAGGCTATCTGCCCTAGGGCATTTATAAGCCTAGCCAGAATGTGTTTGGCTTTCGCCACCCATTTTAAATTTATTTTGCTATGCCCTTTTTCAAGGTTAGTATACTGTGCCTCTGTCTAACACTGACACAGAAGTGATACCCAGGGTAAACCTACGATCTCCCATCCACTCATCAAGATTCCTCTTGAAGAGAGTCAATGAGGGACTCTGCCTAACCTGGACTGGGATTTTATTCCAGAGTGAAGGGAGCCTCTGGGTTATGAATCTGTCCCTCCAGCATGTCCTATTTATTTCAGTGCTGAGGTTCAAGTCTCTCGAGCGTAGCTCGATGGGATTTGGATTTTCTGAGGTGCAGCATGTCCATTAATTCCGGGTTGGACATGGCTTTATACGTCAGGCACAGATCGCCTCTGAACAGGCGGTATGCCACTGAGTAGAGCTGGAGTTTCTTTAACCGGGCAGCATATGGCATCTGTTTGAGCCCTTTGATCCTCTTGGTGAGGTACTTTTGGGGTCTTTCCAGTTGCTGCAGGTGTCTGGTAAAGTACATCCCAAAAGGGGCATTGTACTCAATTATGGGCCTGATGAGGAATGAGTAAAGAGGCACGATGACCTCCCCTGATCTAGATGTGAATCCCTTCATGATTAGGTGGGCTATATATAATGTTTTTCTAACCACTTTGGCCACGTGGTTGTCAAATGAGAGATTGCTATCAACTTGGGTCCCCAGGTCCCTAATTACTTCTTCTGTACTTAATGGATTGCCACCTCTGTGGTAATTTGTGGGCACTTTGTTTTTGCCAAAGGGGATGACTATACACTTTTTGGCATTTAGCTTGAGGCCATGGCTCTGGCACCAGTTGTCTGTTTCTATGAGGCCCTTTTGGAGGATGCTTGTGTCGGCTGGAGAGTCAATTATGGCGCCCAGTTTTCAGTCATCTGCAAACTTGGTCAGCCACAGTCCTTCTGTGTTGGCCTGTACCTCCGAGAAATATATACCGAACAAGAGAGGTCCCAGGACTGAGCCTTGTGGGACACCACTTGTAACTGGTTTGGAGTCTGACATGGCTCCAGCAATTCTGACCATGTGGGTTCTGTCCTTGAGCCAGTTTGCAACCCATCTAGTGACATAGGGGTTTATATTTAAGCTGGATAGCTTATCTATGATGCCCGAGTGGGGTATTGTATCGAAGGCTTTTGTGAGGTCCAGGTAGGCTGTGTGGACCACCTTCCCCTCGTCAATGGCCTTGGTGACTGTTTCAAAGAAATCAACCAGGTTTAAGAGGCAGGATCTGCCCTTAACAAAGCCGAACTGGGTAGGATCCAGTGTCTGTAGGTCCCCAATATCTTTATTTATGAGTTCCATGATGATCCTCTCCATAGCTTTGCAGACCAAGCTAGTCAGGCTTATGGGGTGATAGTTTCCAGGATCCGTTGAGGCACCACCTTTGTGGAGAGGGACCACTGTTGCTGTACGCCATTCTTTGGGTACATATCCTGTAGTAAGGCTGAGATTGAACAGTAGCTTTATGTTGGGGTTCAGCTTTTCTTGGAATTCATGTAGGGCGCAGCCCAGGACACCGTCTGGTCCCATTGATGCTGTGTTTCTTGCTTTGGAGAGACCGGCTCTCACCTGAGCTTCTGAGATGTCGGGGGCAGCACTCTGCTGGGATAGTTAATTGCTCTTTTGCGGAGGAGGGGGAGGAGAAGTTTGCATTGAACCTGTCAGCCAGGATGTTGGCAATGTCTGTGGGTTCAGTGTATTTTTTGTCATTTTGTACTAACTCTGAGCATATCTGGGAGTTTCCACCCAGGTTCCTAACATAACTAAAGAAAGCTTTGTGATTATCTTTAGTGCCTTGTGCAATTTTTCACTTGAAGCTGGTCTTAGATGATTTTATGAGTGCCCGTAGTTTTTTGCCAATACTGATGAGAGATGCCTTCCCTTTTAGGGATTTTGCTCTATCATGCAATAGCTTCCTCCTTCTATTGTATAGTTTGTTTATGGCTGGGGCCGACCAGACAGGACACCTGCCTTTGGGGGATTGGGTCTTGGTTTTATTTTAGATTGCATGATCCATGCATTCCTGAAGGTGTTCATAGAATGCGTTTATAAAGGATTCTGCAGTCTGGGCCATATTTTGCACAGGCCTGGGGGCTTTGAAGGATTCCACCTCGGTTTTGAGGAGTGTGAAGTTTGCTTTAGAGAAGTTTTTCACTGTGGTTTTCTGGGCAGGGGGTGGGGTCGGGATGTGGATATCCAGTGAGATTAATTTATGGTCTGATCTTACCAGTGAGGGATACACTTCTGGTCTGGAGCATAGAGTCCCCATGTTGGTGATGATCAGGTCCAGTATGTTTTCCCCTCTTGTGGGAGTGGTGACAAGTTGTTCCATAGCATTTGAGTTTATAAATTCTAGGAACCTTTGGGCTAGGGTGTTAGAGCTAGAGTAATGCTCCCAGTCTATGTTTGGGTAGTTGAAGTCGCCCAATATAATGGTGTTTGGGGAGACCTTCATATTTTCCTGTGTTTTCAGGAAGGTTGAGTGGGGTTCCTGGGTTTGGGAGGGTGGTCTGTAGCAGGCTATAAACTGGAAGGCAGTTTTACCCACTGTTAGTTGCACATGGATAGTTTCCGATGCTTCGTGCTGTGCCACCAACCTGGAGGTGTGGGTATCTTTGACGAATATTGATACTTCCCCTCCTTTTGTGGTTTGGTCCGAGTTTTGGGGCCGAAAAGTATGGTATGAGGTATAACCTGGTAGTGCTGGGGTGCTCTCGGGAGCCTTGAACCAGGTTTCTGTTACTGCACAGATATCGATGTTCTCCATGCTGAGGAGAGTTTAGAGTGCGTGCATCTCGAGGTTTAGACTTCTGGTGTTGAGTAGCATTACCCTTAGTTTCTTTTCCCTTGTGATACCTATGGAGGTGGGTTTGTATTTTGAGCTTTGCCTAAAAAAGGCACTATGGGGGTGGCAAGTGCCTTTGCCAATATCCGAAAGCCCATGGGTGACCGGTGCAAGCCGTCCCTAGCGAAGCAACGTGGCTTGTCGAGCATGTCATCCCAGGCTGACAGGCATTTGATCCCCTTTGAATGACACCAATACTTAAGCCAGTTGTTGAAATTGATCATCTTGTCTTCATATTGTGGCATCTTTCTTGGTGAGGGTAGGATGCTACTCAAGGTCAGGGTCATACCGGCCTGGGCTATATGCTCAGATAGCTCCTCTATGTCTCTTTTCATGTAGTCCAGGGAGGTACATCTCAGGTCATTCACACCAGCATGGACAATGACTGAGTCATATTTGTACTTGCCTTGGAGTGACCTGAGTGCTTGTGTTATGTGGCGGATCCTAGCACCCAACAGGCAGCTCACCGTGACCTTCTCCTTGTTCAGCCTGGTGAGCGGGACGTCAGTGTGCCTGATGATAGAATCACCTATTACAAGTGTATCAGGTGTGTTGTTTAGCCTTAAGGGCTGTGACTGTTCGGCACACTGGCTTTGTGAACTATGTGTTGCACATGTTTTGTTTTGGGGTAGCAGTTGCTTGGATGTCTGCTTTGGAGGTCTCTGTTGCTTGGGCAGATTTTTATTTAGAGCCTCCGAGTATGTTTTTGTGTGTTTATGTGTTTGGTTTGCTGTTGTGGTAGGTCTATCTGAGACTGGAATTGTAGTGTGTGTGGTTACCTTCTCCTCCTGACTGGTTACGCCAGTACTGAGTTGAGAGAGCTTAGCCTCCAGTTTGGCTATATGGTTGCATCTCTCACATATGTTGGACCTTGTTGGAAGGAGGAGAGGGTTGCCTGTGTACATGAGGCAGTTGTAACATTGCCTCAAGATTCCCAGATTCATCAGCTGGACTGGAGAGGAGATTGACAACTGACCTTTGGACATGCTAGAATAGTATAGGGAACTCCTTTATAATTGAAAAAGGGCCAATGGGGAACAAGGTACTCAAGGGGAGTTTGTGAGGATGTAGTGCTTTCAATTTTTTAGTGCTGACTTATATAATTGCTTTAGTGAGCAAGTGCCAGGGTTTAGATTAGGAATAGGGTGTTTATTTTGAGAGCTACACCAGTTCTAAGGGAAAAAGTGAAGAGCAGACTTTGTGGGGCCGACAATGGTTTAATCCCAATTAAGCGGCGCTGCCCTTGGACATGCCTGTTTAGGTGCTATAATAAATGCTCTAAAATATACTCTATATTTCCAAAATGTTTGAGAAGCACAGTCAGAACCAAGGAGATTCAGGCAAAACATTTTTTTTTTTTTTGAAAGGGAAAAAGGAGAAACAGAAGGCCTTATTAAATGTTTTCTCTGTATGAGGTAGAATGAGCTAATGACACTAGACTGGGAGGAGTGTCCCAGATCAGATTTACAGTAGGGGCTGGCAACTGCAAAGCCACCAAGTATAAACAGCAAGACACCAACAGGCAGGGAGGGTGGGAATACTAAAGCTATTATCCTAGAGAGAGTAAGCACTACAGAAAGCCACAAAATTAAAGTTTTTAAACAGATAAAGGAGCAATGAGACTCTACAGAATGCTTTTTAACTGCAAACAAATCAGTTACCCATGCAGATTAGTTAATAGCAATAAAAATACACTCAAAAACTGTGCAGCAGGCAATAAAAAGTGCTATATATAAATTGCTAGAAACAATAATCAGTATAAATAATCAAAAAAAAACAGGATACTTATATATCTCAGCTAACAGTTGTAGTCAACACCTCTCCTCCACTCTGCTCAGTGTGTATATTAAATATAATTACTTGAAAAAACATAGTACTGTCCATCTAGAGCTACTCTAATATTTTCACTAGCTGATAAAGTATTTTTTTCACTGCTGAAATAAATGCAGGGAGCCAGTACCATTAATTTAAGTAGCCATAGTTGTTCTGTAACTTTCCTAAAGCAGTTTTCAGACTGCTAAGCACTTTAGGAAGCTTTTTAAACTACATGCATTTTGTTGTAAGTGTAGCTTTTCCCCTTGTCATATCAGGGTCAAACATTCATTAATATCATCTGCAAGATTCGTTCCTCTAGCTAGCTAATAAACCACATTGTGGGAGTGTGTGTCTCATGCCACTACACCTCTAAGTAGCACATCACAGTTTCCAAAAATGTTCTCTGTACACAAAGACCCCATAAGTCATTTTTCTTAGTGGAAGTGATTTTCTAAGTATTGGTTTAAAGTAGATTATTGGTCCCTCTACAGGTCTTTAAAGAACCTCAGCAGATGGTTCTGTTTCAGTGTGTTCTCATTAAATGCCACCATGGAACTGCATGGTACCATTCTGTTCTAAACAACTTCAGAGTTCTGTAAAGGAAGATTAATGAATTAAGTCAGAAGCAGTTTCAGGGAAGTAAAGCACATTAAGCCGTTTTAAAACTCATTCATGTCTACAGCATGTGAATCACAGTGAAACCAGTAGGTTCATAATAAACCTTGGCTGCTTAGGGCTGTAACAGAATATGAGTTGGTATTTAACAAAAAAAGACCAAGAACTTCTGGTTAGGAAGCCATTATACAGTGGTTAAGCACTGTTTGCAACTTACTTGTCTTCTAACCATTAGATGACACTTGCAAGGTTTCATTATCTATCTGCTTGACAGCTCGGTGGTTTTACATTGAACTTGGCAGCTGAATTCATACTGAAAACCGTTCAACATTTCCTGATTTTTTTTTTTTTTTTTTTTTTTTTTTTCCAGGTTAAACCCCAACTCTAAAGAAAGTACAAGCACTTTGTTGTGATGCCCTGTGTCCCTTTGGTAGTTTAACAACAAAAATGTGTTGTTCTGTTTTTCACACTTGATTAACCTTTTTTTCAACCCAGATGGTAGTACAATTGTCATTTTCAGTACAGTAAAGGCTTTTAAGAGCAGACAGCATTTATAGGAAGATAAAAAAGAGAAGCAGAAGCTATAGGTGCACACTACCTTTTGCCTTTGTATAAAACTCTGTATATACATATTATGTGTTAACTTGCATTCCTATTTTGTGTCTGTATTATTAAGTTTGTCATTGTAATAATAGTATGTGTATCTAATAATTGTTTTGAGTTTTATACGCTGTTATACTAACTTTACTTGTGAAGTTTTTCTCCCCGGGCCTCCACTGAAAATGGGCTTTTTCAACCCAGTGGACTTTCCTGGTAAACAAATGTCAATAAATAAATAAAGATTTAAAGTTGTGTGTTTGTGTGTGTTTGTGAGAACTACTTTTTACAAATAAAAGGACTGTAATGAAGATACAGTAAACAGAAAACAAATGGGTAATTTAGTCTATCTTTGGCATGAACAAAAATATAAATATTCAAATGAAATGGTTCACTTTATTGGGGGAGCAGTGTCCATGTGAAAGAAATGGGATGACAGCAATGTGTGTGTTTTTATTTATTTTTGACATGTGGTCTTTAAGTGACAACAAGGCCTTGAAAAAAGTAATTCTGGTCCTGTAACTAGCTATCTCTGGATGCAGATAACAGTATAGCATTAAGAAAAACACAGGAGTGTTGTCTTAGAAATATGTGAGTTCTCTAAAATCCTCAGAAATAGAGTTTTGTTACACAGACTTAGCGGATATGTATACTTTACAACCCCCTAAAGACATACCTCTCAACTTGCAAACATTGAAAATAGGAAGAAAGGTATTTGAAAAGTAGGAACATGCAACTAAAAATCCTATCGTAATTGGCATAAAATCTGAGTACTAAGTAGCATATGACTCTTCATGCTTCCATTGGGATTGTGGGATATTACTGGCAAAGTCATTTAAAAAACAGAGACAAAAATGATGGGAAAAATGTAAACACATTTTCAAAGAGACACTGTGAAATCTACAGGCTTTACTGAAATGTATTGCAAAAGTCAACCACACAAGCTCGTATATTCTTGCTTCAGAACTAGGGAGATGTAAAAGCTGTGCCCCTTTTCTTAAATTATGAGAGAGAATTCAGAAAATTGTAAGAAGGGGTAAATCAAGTCAGAAAATAGGACATACCTCCAAAAACAGAGACATCCTGTGCAAGGGTAAATATGGTCTGAAAACAGAAACGTTCCTCCAAAATAAAGACAGATGAGACCTACAGATAATTTGAAATGACACCAATGGATAGCAGACAGGTGTCAAATGATGGCATTAAGGCCTTTTTTTCCTGAAGGGAATGCTTGTACGTGCCTACTGAGTGTGAATATGCATTTTATATTGCAGTGTTATGTCCTGATCTGTGTGTATTGTTCCTGTAACTAAGGATTCCAGTATTGCTTAAAGTGATTTTGTTTCGTGCTCTCTCTTCTCATGGAGTTTGTGTAATTGTGAAATAGGTTATATCTTGTGTGTGTGTGTGTGTGTGTGTGTGTGTGTGTGTGTGTGTGTGTGTGTGTGTGTGTATGCGTGTGAGCCTGTTTGTGTGAATGTGTGTATATGTGTGTATGTGTATGCTTGTGAGCGTGTGTGTGTGTGTCTGTGTGTGTGAGTGTGTGTGTGTTGTAATGCTGGTAGTCTCATGTTTGCTGTAGTTCATTTGTATAAAAATGGCATGAATGGTGTGTTTTGATTCTGTGGAAATTAATTATATATAGTTTTCAGGCATCCAAGCCAAATTAAGATGTTACCCGTGCTGTTTATATTTCGTAACTGTCCAGAATATTGTAAAATATCATTGACTAGGTTTTCATATACACACACACTCATAACTTCAACACAATATCACTACATACTTCACACATGACTCCTATATGTACATCACAGTCTGTCTCTGTGATCTACTCCAAACACTATCATCATTTCATCCTCTCCATATCACCCTCCAAATAATTTCAGGAATAAGCGTTTGTTCCCTCAAAAACTGCACTACATATCCTGTACTGGGTCTACTTCAAAACAGTGAATACTCACATTATCAGATCCCACTTCATCTAGCCTGACTTCATAGAATCTTCATTATATCAAACTCTCAGAACTACAAAAACAAATCCCAGGAAAGGAACCACTCGACCACCAGGACAAAACAACAAACAGCAAAACAAAAAAAAACCTCCAAGTGGGTGATTTGCCCCCACACGCCCCCAACTAAATATACCAACTCCGAGATTGCGCTACACTGAAGGAAGGGCAAAGTTCACCATATTGGCCAAGTGGTTCCTTTCCTGGGGTACGTTTTTGTAGTTCCGGGAATTCAATATAATGAAGATTCGATGAAGTGGGATTTGATAATAAGTATTCAATGTTTTGAAGGGGAACCACTGTCCTATAGTTTTGTACTATATTTTCTTAGTAAATTAATAAATAGCTAAAAAAAAAGTTTACTTTACATAGAGAAGAACTGAAACAGTGCATCAAATTTCTCTATTTTTGCCAAGAGCAACTGTGTCTGTGTGTGTGTGTGTGCGCGCGCGCTCGTGCACATGTATACTTGTGCATGTGGGCTTCTGTGAGGATCGTTCCTAATTCTACCCATACACATACTGCCATTCAAAACATTAACCAAAACAACAGCGCACCACTGTGAACCAACAGTGACAGCAATAAGTGTGACCACAAAATGAAAGTAATGCAGTCACCAGTTTAGAAAAATATATGTATAAATACATATATATTATCTATATGTTTAATTTAGTAATCAGCAGCAAAAGAAATTATATCCTAGCAAAATCCATACTATTCATGATTTCCCATATTTATTTTATTTTATCTTCTTTTATTTATCGATTGATTGATTGCTTTTGTTGACCGCAAAAGTCAATCTGGTTAGAAAAACCCTTTTCAGTAGAGACCCGTGAAGAAAAGCTCCAAAAATACAGAGAGAAAGTAACTTACATACATATACAGTGGGATGATTTGTTTCAAGTGTACAATAATAAAATAAAAAAATGACCATTTGACCATACAATAGTGAGAAAACAAACAATGACAAGATATAGATGAATATTCAGTAAACAAACATACTATAATCATGATACATGCAATATAATGATATGAAAAAAATCATTCAAAGGTAGATCAGAATGTGCATTAACACTAACAAAGTTAAGAGCTGTAGTATTTTATAATATGACAGTGATAAAGTGAATCTTCATATCAATGTGAAGTTGAGAAGAGTGTGGTACAGTTGATGTGGCTAAGTAGACATAACAGGACAGGATAAGATGCACGATTACTGGTCAAGTAATCATTTTAGAGCAGGAGTTCTGTGTGGTATGGAACTTCATTAAGGTCAGCATTGTTGTCATCTGAAATTCCTGCTGACCAAAGATAAGGGCAATCATTGTAAGGATCATAGGAGATTACTAGGCTAATGGCCCTGCAGCCCTTACAAACTTAACCAAGTTTTAACCCATTTCCCTCTTGTATCCATGCCATAGGTAGACCTTAACTCAACATCTGCTATCCCTGTCCAGAAGAGATGCAGGTGAGACCCCTAGGGTGAATTTACGGTCTCCCATCTAATTATCCAAATTACGCTTGAAAGTGTCAGTGATGGGCTCTGCTTCACCTGAATTGGCAGCTTTGTCCCAACATAGGGGTAGCTTTTCGGAGATGAATCTGTCTCTCCAGCAAGTCCTGTTGATGTTGCATCTCAGGCTGGGATCACTAGAGTGAGCACGACGAGTTCCATTAGACTTGTGAATGTGCAGCATTACCATCAGGGCAGGATCTGAGGTCGCCTTATATGCAAGGCAAAGATCCACCCAGGTAGTCTGTATGACACAGAGTATAGAGACAGGGATTTTAGTCTAACATAAGGCATGTGTTGCACACCTTGAATTTTCTTTGCAAGATACCTCTGTGGTTTCTCCAATTGCTGTACATGCCTAGTCAGGTACATACCAAAGGGGCATTGTATTCAATCATCAGTCTGATAAGGGAAGAGCACACAGGGGTTATGACCACCTTTTTTGAGTAGGCAATGCCCCTACTTATAAGATGGGCAACACAGAAGGCTCTCCTTACCACTGAGGAAACATGGTGGTCAAAGGAGAGGTTGCTGTCCACCTGTGTCCCCAGACCATTCACCATGGATTGAGTACTTAATGTGTTATTGTTAATGTGGTAATCAGCTGGGGCATCTCCTTTGCCAAAGGGGATAATGATGCATTTTTTTTTGCATTTAATCTGAGCGCATGACTTTGGCACCAGTCATTGGTTTGTATAAGACCCTCCTGTAGGGTGTCAACAACTCTTAGGGACTCTATGACTGCTCCCAACTTGTAGTCATCTGCAAACTTTGTCCGCCACAAGACTTTTGTTTTAGCCTTGACTTCTGAAAAGTATATTCCAAACAATAGGGGCCCAGCACTGAGCCCTGTGGAACTCCACTGGTTAGTGGATGTAGCATCCCCTATTTTAACTGCTTCTGTTCTAATGGTGAACCAGTTAGCAACCCACCTAACAATATACTGATTTACATTCAGTTGGGTAAGTTTGTTTATGATACCTGAGTGGGGAATGGTGTCAAAGGCCTTTGCCAAGTCCAAATAAGCAGTATGCACAGTTTTACCCTCATCCAGGGGTTTGGTGACTATCTTGAAGAAGTCCACCAAGTTCAGTAGATAAGACCTCCCTTTAATGAAGCCGAATGGGGTTGGGTCCAGCATTTGGAGGTCACTTATATCCTTGTTGATAAGGTCCATGATGATTCTCTCCATGGCTTTACAGATGAGGCTGGTCAGACTTCTGGGTCTATAGTTTCCAGGGTCAGTGGATGGTGAACCCCCCCCCCCTTATATAAGGGAATGACAGTAGCAGTTTTCTAATCTGCATGGACATACCCAGTGTTTAGCTGACACCTGTTTTAAGCAATTTAGAACATAGCCAGGGATGTTGTCCGGTCCCATAAAGACTGTTTTTGATTCTACATAGGGCATTAAGGACCTGTTTTTAGAGATTATAGGGAAAGAACATCCAGAAGGGATGTCTTGTGGTATATCAGGTACAGACAGGGGGGAGAAGTTCTCATTGAACCTATCAACCAGCAAGTTTTCAATATCCAATAAGTTCAGTATATGCTGTGCTATTTGCAAAAAGTTCTGCAGAAGTCTGGGATTTTTCTTTGAGGTTATGGACATAGCTAAAGAATGCCTTATAGTTTCCCTTAGTTAGCGTCCAACTTGGATTCATACTCAGCTTTAGGTTGTTTTACTAAGTGTCTTATTTGCTTATTTAAGCAGAAGATGGAGTGCTTAGAATTACGGGACTGTTCCTTACTGCTTTTAGACAGCAGTTCCGTTCTCCTGTTGTATAGCCTGTTTACGGCAGACGTTCACCGTGCAGGTTTGTTCTTTCTTGAGGAACTTACTTTGGTCCTTTCCCGTATGGCTGAGTCGATGCAGTTGTGTAGATGTTTATACAAGGCTTTGGTGTATATCCCAGCATAAGTGTTCTTGCCATCAGTAGGGGCAGGAGCTATGAAGCTATCAATGCTGTCTCTTAGAAAGCTGAAGTTAACTTTGGAGAAGTTTATTAGCCTAATATTAGCTGGGGGTGGGTCAGACATGATTGTTACTTCAAATGAGACTGATTTGTGATCAGATTTCACCTGAGAGGACTGGATACTTGGGGTGGTGCAACGATCACCCATGTTTGTGAGCACTGGGTCCAGAATGTTTAAACCACTTGTGGGGGTGTCATCTATTTTGTCCATGGCATTTGAGTTAACAAAGTTCGAAAATCTTTGGGCGAATGAGTTGATATGGGTATAGTTTGTCCAATTTATGGATGGATAGTTGAAGTCTCCCAAAACCAGGGTGTTTGATTGTATATTGAGTGACTCCAGTAGGTCCAGAGAGGCATTGTGGGTGCTCTGGTTCATGGAAGGGGTCCTATAACTGGCAATAACTTGGAGAGGAGTCTTGCCTACAGTTAGTTGTACTCATTCAGTTTAACCAATTTGGAGGTGAATTTATCTTTGATGAATATTGATATTCCTCCTCCTCCTTTAAGTTTACCACTCTCATTTGGTGGTCTAAATGAGTGGAAGGCATTGTAACCTGGTATGGCCAGGGTACTTTCCACGGCCTTAAACCAAGTTTCACTGACTGCACAGGCATCATTGGTGTCTTGTAGGCTGAGGACAGCTTCCAGACAGTGCAGTTTTAAATTTAGACTCCTAGCATTTAGCAGCATAACCCTGAAATTGGCTTTTGAGGAGAAATTTAGATTGGAAATTTTGTTCTTGTGACATTGCCTAAAAAAGGCACTATGGAGGAGGCAAGTGCCTTAGCCCATAGCCAAAATCCCAGGAGTGACAGGGGAAGACCATCTCTGGCAAAGCATTGAGGTCTATTAACCATATCATCCAGGCTGACAGGAACTGGATCCCCATAGAGTGACACCAGAAGCTAAGCCAATTGTTGAAGTCAATCATCTTTTGTTTTTATTGTGACATCATCTTTAGTGAGGTAAGAATGCTGCTTAAGGCTAGGGGCATACCTGCCTGGGATGCATAATCAGAGAGTCCAGTCATGTCTCTCTTCATATAGTCCAGAGAGGTATGTCTCAAGTTGTTCACACCAACATGGACTATGACAGAGTTCCAACATCAGAAATTAAACCAATAACTGTAACATCAGTACTTCCACTAGAAAATGCAACCATGTTAATTGCTTTCACGCACTTCACTGCCAGCTTTAGTGGAATGTCTAATGTGACATCAAAGATCAAAGGGCATTCCACAGGGAATTACAAGGTAGCAGAGCATCACACAATGAAAAATAACAGGTAAAATGGTTACTTGTGAAATGATTATTTAAATATCACAGAAGAAGAGACAGTCCAACAATAAAACAAACATAAAGGTAAGAATAGTGACAAATCACTTTACGTAAGCTTGTGACTACAACAACAGCACACTTTAATCACAAGGATATAATTAGTATGTCTGCAGATGTCTGCTATTAAAATTAAGGAGCCATCTGTACATAGCTTAGCAAACAGAGCCATATCGCAGTTAGATATGTTTCATTATATAATTCATTTCTCACTTTAGCCCTTACTTGTGAGACTTTTTCAAACCTCAAAATACTTTGAAGTCCAGGGTATGCATTTAGTGTTAATAAATATATTTACTGGAAACAGTTTTGTTTGCCTGCTTTGCTATCATCATACTCTTTGCTTGAAAAGTTCGATTTTTTTTTTCTGTTTCACCAAATATAATGGCAAGGGGTTTGATGTGTCCTATGCAACAGGCACAAACAGGTGAATACATCAATAATTACTGCAAATAAAAGCATAAACGTCAATTTTAATGAATGTTACATAATTGATTTCTGCAGATGCCAAGTGTAAAGACTGTGTACTTAAAGCTGGAAAATGTATTCAGTGAAAATCAGTACTTATTAAAGATGTTCCGTCCTTGGTATTTACATATATACACCTGGCACATCAGCTGCAGTTCAGATGTAATCCCATTTGTTGTATTAATTTGTTTTCATTTATTAATTCAATGTCACTGTTGAGAATTTATATTTGGAAACATTCTGTTTTTGGTTATCCCAACCTCTGTACAGTATCATTTGGACTTAGGGCTCAAAAAATATATTTTGTTTATATTTACATGTTTTTACTACAGATATGTTAACTAATTTCTAGTAAATATTGCTGTAGTACCTAAGACATGTTTAACATTTACAGAATAAAATCAGCAATGCATAACGGCTTCTAGAATAACATTAACAGCTGGAAAACACAGTGACATTCTCCTCTGCTCTTATTGTCCATAATTAATGCTTTTTTGTCCCAACTGCAGAGTTTGCAGTGACCTTAGACCACACAATGACTTGAATATTTCTGTGATGTCTGGAACTGATCCACATGAAGCTTGTTATTGTGGAGTGTAACAAGCATAGACGAAATGCATACATTGCGACTAAAAATATCAAAAGTTATGGCTCCCTATTGAAATGAGTGCTGACAAGCCAAAAAAAGTCTACTGACACAATAGGAGAGGACTGAATCCCACTCTTCTCCTTTAATCTTCTTTTTGGCAGGGGGAGGCAACCCCCCCCCCCCAAACTTATATATACCAACTCTGAGTTCACCATACATTGGAGAAAAGGGAAATGTCCACATTGGACGTTGTATATGAAGGTCTGTTTTTTGGCCATTCAGTCTGCGTGTTTTGGGACTTTCTCTAGGGTGGTCCCAGAATTTCAAATCATTTCCCATTAACCCATAAAACATTCATTTTTTTTTTTCAGTTGGGGTACATCATGTAAGATAGTGACAGACACTGAGACAAAAAAACTGACTCATAATCAGGGAATGAAATAATCCAGCCATTCACCATGGAAAGGGTTATCCCTATGACATTATAATCTAGGAAAATATGATTCATTGCATTATATACAGCCAGATTGTATTATATTGAAATGTTTCTGCAGTTATCATTGCAGTGTTGTACAAAACATTTCATGAATGAGAATCTGTCAGTTTGTACAGAGGAGTAAAGTTATGACCTGTTAATGAGCAGATTCCTGTGATCCAGGCAGTTTGTACAGAGGAGTAAAGTTACGACCTGTTAATGAGCAGATTCCTGTGATCCAGGCAGTTTGTACAGAGGAGTAACCTGTTAATGAGCAGATTCCTATGATCCAGGCAGTTTGTACAGAGGAGTAAAGTTATGACCTGTTAATGAGCAGATTCCTGTGATCCAGGCAGTTTGTACAGAGGAGTAAAGTTACGACCTGTTAATGAGCAGATTCCTGTGATCCAGGCAGTTTGTACAGAGGAGTAAAGTTACGACCTGTTAATGAGCAGATTCCTGTGATCCAGGCAGTTTGTACAGTGGAGTAAAGTTATGACCTGTTAATGAGCAGATTCCTGTGATCCAGGCAGTTTGTACAGAGGAGTAAAGTTACGACCCGTTAATGAGCAGATTCCTGTGATCCAGGCAGTTTGTACAGAGGAGCAAAGTTACGACCTGTTAATGAGCAGATTCCTGTGATCCAGGCAGTTTGTACAGAGGAGTAAAGTTACGACCTGTTAATGAGCAGATTCCTGTGATCCAGGCAGTTTGTACAGAGGAGTAAAGTTACGACCTGTTAATGAGCAGATTCCTGTGATCCAGGCAGTTTGTACAGAGGAGTAAAGTTACGACCTGTTAATGAGCAGATTCCTGTGATCCAGGCAGTTTGTACAGAGGAGTAAAGTTACAACCTGTTAATGAGCACATTCCTGTGATCCAGGCAGTTTGTACAGAGGAGTAAAGTTACGACCTGTTAATGAGCAGATTCCTGTGATCCAGGCAGTTTGTACAGAGGAGTAACCTGTTAATGAGCAGATTCCTATGATCCAGGCAGTTTGTGCAGAGGAGTAAAGTTACGACCTGTTAATGAGCAGATTCCTGTGATCCAGGCAGTTTGTACAGAGGAGTAAAGTTACGACCTGTTAATGAGCAGATTCCTGTGATCCAGGCAGTTTGTACAGAGGAGTAAAGTTACGACCTGTTAATGAGCAGATTCCTGTGATCCAGGCAGTTTGTACAGAGGAGTAAAGTTACGACCTGTTAATGAGCAGATTCCTGTGATCCAGGCAGTTTGTACAGAGGAGTAAAGTTACGACCTGTTAATGAGCAGATTCCTGTGATCCAGGCAGTTTGTACAGAGGAGTAAAGTTACGACCTGTTAATGAGCAGATTCCTGTGATCCAGGCAGTTTGTACAGAGGAGTAAAGTTACGACCTGTTAATGAGCAGATTCCTGTGATCCAGGCAGTTTGTACAGAGGAGTAAAGTTACGACCTGTTAATGAGCAGATTCCTGTGATCCACGCAGTTTGTACAGAGGAGTAACCTGTTAATGAGCAGATTCCTATGATCCAGGCAGTTTGTACAGAGGAGTAAAGTTACGACCTGTTAATGAGCAGATTCCTGTGATCCAGGCAGTTTGTACAGAGGAATAAAGTTATGACCTGTTAATGAGCAGATTCCTGTGATCCAGGCAGTTTGTACAGAGGAGTAAAGTTACGACCTGTTAATGAGCAGATTCCAGTGATCCAGGCAGTTTGTACAGAGGAGTAAAGTTACGACCTGTTAATGAGCAGATTCCTGTGATCCAGGCAGTTTGTACAGAGGAGTAAAGTTACGACCTGTTAATGAGCAGATTCCTGTGATCCAGGCAGTTTGTACAGAGGAGTAAAGTTACGACCTGTTAATGAGCAGATTCCTGTGATCCAGGCAGTTTGTACAGAGGAGTAAAGTTACGACCTGTTAATGAGCAGATTCCTGTGATCCAGGCAGTTTGTACAGAGGAGTAAAGTTACGACCTGTTAATGAGCAGATTCCTGTGATCCAGGCAGTTTGTACAGAGGAGTAAAGTTACGACCTGTTAATGAGCAGATTCCTGTGATCCAGGCAGTTTGTACAGAGGAGTAAAGTTGCGACCTGTTAATGAGTAGATTCCTGTGATCCAGGCAGTTTGTACAGAGGAGTAAAGTTACGACCTGTTAATGAGCAGATTCCTGTGATCCAGGCAGTTTGTACAGAGGAGTAAAGTTACGACCTGTTAATGAGCAGATTCCTGTGATCCAGGCAGTTTGTACAGAGGAGTAAAGTTACGACCTGTTAATGAGCAGATTCCTGTGATCCAGGCAGTTTGTACAGAGGAGTAAAGTTACGACCTGTTAATGAGCAGATTCCTGTGATCCAGGCAGTTTGTACAGAGGAGTAAAGTTACGACCTGTTAATGAGCAGATTCCTGTGATCCAGGCAGTTTGTACAGAGGAGTAAAGTTACGACCTGTTAATGAGCAGATTCCTGTGATCCAGGCAGTTTGTACAGAGGAGTAAAGTTACGACCTGTTAATGAGCAGATTCCTGTGATCCAGGCAGTTTGTACAGAGGAGTAAAGTTACGACCTGTTAATGAGCAGATTCCTGTGATCCAGGCAGTTTGTACAGAGGAGTAAAGTTACGACCTGTTAATGAGCAGATTCCTGTGATCCAGGCAGTTTGTACAGAGGAGTAAAGTTACGACCTGTTAATGAGCAGATTCCTGTGATCCAGGCAGTTTGTACAGAGGAGTAAAGTTACGACCTGTTAATGAGCAGATTCCTGTGATCCAGGCAGTTTGTACAGAGGAGTAAAGTTACGACCTGTTAATGAGCAGATTCCTGTGATCCAGGCAGTTTGTACAGAGGAGTAAAGTTACGACCTGTTAATGAGCAGATTCCTGTGTTCCAGGCAGTTTGTACAGAGGAGTAAAGTTACGACCTGTTAATGAGCAGATTCCTGTGATCCAGGCAGTTTGTACAGAGGAGTAAAGTTACGACCTGTTAATGAGCAGATTCCTGTGATCCAGGCAGTTTGTACAGAGGAGTAAAGTTACGACCTGTTAATGAGCAGATTCCTGTGATCCAGGCAGTTTGTACAGAGGAGTAAAGTTACGACCTGTTAATGAGCAGATTCCTGTGATCCAGGCAGTTTGTACAGAGGAGTAAAGTTACGACCTGTTAATGAGCAGATTCCTGTGATCCAGGCAGTTTGTACAGAGGAGTAAAGTTACGACCTGTTAATGAGCAGATTCCTGTGATCCAGGCAGTTTGTACAGAGGAGTAAAGTTACGACCTGTTAATGAGCAGATTCCTGTGATCCAGGCAGTTTGTACAGAGGAGTAAAGTTACGACCTGTTAATGAGCAGATTCCTGTGATCCAGGGTTTGATTCTCTCCGTCTTCGTTTGCCTAACTTGGAAAGATAAAACATGAGGCAAACCAGCACAGCCACACATAGGTTTATTGTAAGCGCTTTCGTACAGCAAGTGCTTATACTTCTTCAGACAATTTTTACCCAAACGCCCCTGTTTAAATAGCATCGCAATTAAATTAATAACCCAATTAATCTACTCATTATTCAGTTAAGAACAGAGTATATATAAATGTTAAAAATTTGAATATGAGAACATATGAACCTACTGGATATAATTTGAACTTCTCCTAAAAGGAAACATTGTCCAACCACATCTCCACAATATAATACATGAATCAATTCATTAAACATATAGAAGAAAATGTAAAAAATATATATAAAAAAAAAATGAATTTAAATTACACATCACATCTGTTAAAAACTAGGTGTCTAGAAGACATTGCTTACATACTTTGTACTAAACATGTCATCTAGCCAATGCCCTTAGTTTTAATAAGCATTTGATGGAACATTTTTCATTAAGGCCTGGATTAGTATGTGCATCAGTCTGGAGTTGCCAGATAAGTTCTCGTTCTTCTAATTTAAGGTTCCATGGGCCCCCCCCCCCGATATTCTTTGCTACATAGTCAACAACTGTAAACTGAAAACTATGGGACTGAAAGTCAATAATGTGTCTAGCCAAGGCATTGGTAACAATATTTCTAGATATACAATATAAATGTTTGTATACTCGTTGTTTAAAAGGGCGTTCTGTCTTGCCCAAATAAAAAAACGGGCATTGTTGACAAGTTGGTAAACAGACAATGCCCTGACTCTCACAATTAAAATGACCTTTGATGGTATATTTCTTGCCTCATATGAAGACGTGTCCCCACTTGAATATGTTTACAATAATGACAGCGTCCACATTAAGTCATCCCCAAATTAGGTCTAGGATCCACCCCAGGAATTTCAAACAGGGTTTTTAAATTGGGCCCCCTTCTGTATGTCACCAAAGGACTAATTCCTAAGGAATCCATAATACCACGGTCTTCCACCATAAAATTCCATTTGTTGGCCTTAAGCTGAACACCAAAAAATGTATAGTCATACCCTTTGGGAAAAACAAGGTACCCACAAATTACCACATAGGTGGTAATCCATTAAGTACGGAAGAGGTAATCAGGGACCTAGGGACCCAGGTTGACAGTAACCTCTCATTTGACACTCACATTGCCAAAGTGGTTAGGAAGACCTTCTATATTGCCCACCTTATCATGAAGGGTTTCACATCTAGATCAAGAGAGGTCATTGTGCCCCTGTACTCTTCTCTTATCAGGCCAATGATTGAGTACAATGCCCCATTTGGGTTGTATCTTACCCGACACCTGCAGCAGTTGGAAAGACCCCAAAAGTTCCTCACCAAGAGGATAAAGGGTCTTAAACATATGTCATATGCTGCCCGACTGAAAAAACTCCAGCTCTATTCAGTCGCATACCGCCTACTCAGAGGTGATCTGTGCCTGATGTACAAGGCCATGTCCAATCCGGAATTAATGGACATGCTCCACCTCAGAAAATCCAAATCCATTAGAGCCACGAAAGCAAGAGGCTTAAACCTCAACACAGAAATAAATAGGACATGCTGGAGGGACAGATTCATAACCCATAGGCTCCTTACACTCTGGAACAGAATCCCAATCCATGTTAGGCAGAGCCCCTCACTAACTCTATTCAAGAGAAATCTTGATGAGTGGATGGGAGATCGTAGGTTTACCCCGGGGGTCATCTCTGTGTCACTACTAGACAGAGGCACAGTAAACTAAACCCTAAAAGGGCATAGTATTCTCATCCTAAGGAGTGGTGAAAGCCACACACACTCTGGCTAGGCTTATAAATGCCCTAGGGCAGATAGCCCAGTATGAACCTATGAACCTATTACCTAAAATTTCTTTCTGGCCCAAAGCATCCATAGAAAATTGAGTAAGAAAACTGGTGACATAATTCTTTCCTACCTCAACATTAGTGACATCCAGTCCTACTGGGGGTGTGGGTGACAGTAGAATTTCCTCCATAATGGAATAACCATTGGTTAATAATGGCTTAAATTGGCCAATTTCCCCCTTATAACTGACCACCTCTATCAAATTGTCTATAAGGGACCCCAGGTAAGCACGTCTAATAAACATACTTCTAAAGCTGTCACATTCTTTGGAAAAATCTTTGTCTCTAGAAATCATTCTCGAGGCCCTAATGAGCTGTCCCTTAACCACAGCTCTTTTTTGATAAAAGGGGTGACAGCTATCAAAGTGTAAGAATGAGTTGGAATATGTAGGTTTCCTAAAAAATTGTGTAACATATCTTTTGTGTATTACATCTTTACAAAGCCATATGTCCAAAAAGTTAATTGCCTGCTTATCAAATTGGAAGATAAACTCTAGAAAATCCGTGAACGATGACATAGTCTCAACTAATCTCAATGCACGTTCCTCGTCCCCTTTAAGAATGAAGAACATGTCATCCTGGTATCTGGCATACCAAACCACATTTTCTTTAAAAATTGGATGTTGGAAAAGATATGTTCTCTCCCAGAATGCCATAACAGCATTGGCGAAACTAGCGCCACATGGGGAGCCCATGGCAAACCCTGATTCTTGTAAGTAAAATTCTTCCTTAAACATAAAGAAGTTGTTATTTAACACAACTTTCAACAATGCAATAATATCAGTGTCAGCCCCTTCCATATGTTTAGACAAAAGGAAGTCATGAACCCATTCGAGGCCTAATTCTTGGGGAATGACCGTATATAGGTCTTTAATATCCACAGTAAGAAAATTGTAAGAAAGGTCAAACTCCAAGTTATTAAGGCCTTCCAAAAATGCCCAAGAATCTCTACAAATTTGTGCTTCAGATTTAAGCAAAGGTTTTAACCTAAAGTCAACCCATTTAGCACAGGCATATGTAACAGACTGAGGCCATCTATGATGGGACGAAAGGGTGGATCTGAAAGACTTTTATGTATTTTCGGAACTCCAAAAATAACTGGAATCAATGGAGCTGGCATGGTTAAATATCGATATGTATCAATAGAAATGGATGCTTCAATAAACAAGTCACTAAGAAAGGTTCTAATACGTTGGTATACTTGATTGAGTTCGTTTAAAGATACTCTTTTATAATTAGTGCTTGTTAGCATACTGTTCATTTTCCTATTGTAACACATTTCATCCTTGAAGACGATCCCCCCATCCTTGTTGGGTTGCATGACCCGAATTTTTTGTGTTTTCAAAAAGGCAATGAATTCTCTTTGTGCTTTTGCGATGTTAAAACACTGATTGTCACAGTTGTTCGAGTTATTAAGCAACACTCTAAAATGCATTTCGCTAACTTTTTCAAATAGAGCAAATGACCCCTGCAACGGTGGATTAAAAACACTAGAAACATGCTCATCAGTTACCAAATTGTTTTTACCTCCAAACATGGCATTAAGGTTTAATTTCCGTACATAAAATTTTAGATCACATAATGTTCTAGCTATATTTGCCCTAGTACTAGGCACAAAATTAAAACCTTTCAATAGAAAATCAACCATGTCTTGTGGAATACATAAGAAACAAATATCATAAATTTTAAAGTCACCTTGAGTGCTTTTGTGAATGAAGAGATTGTTCACCAAAGCATGTTGTCTAGACCTATGTTCAAAATGTGTTGAGTCAGCTACCTCCTCCGCCGACTGTTCTTCTTCTTCTGTTGTTTGGAAGAATTGTTGTTGTGGTAAGTCTGATTGGTATTCTTGTTGCCCTGAGAATGAAAATCCTGCCCGTTATTGTTGTAAAATCCTATTGCACCCGAAGATTCTACTTGTCGGCGTTCTTGGTTACTCTTGATTCTGTCACTCCGTCGAACTATCCTGTTGAATTGGTCAGCGGACTCACGTTCAAAGTCAGTGATGTCATCAGACTGAACGGTCGGATGATTGTCAGCTACCATGGTAACAAAAGTTTGCGGTGCAGAATAACCAAAAGGGAGTGGGGGTTCAGGGTATGCAGTTTTTTGTCCGTACTCCACTTGATCCTTTTCAGTTTATGGGTTTTAGTATCCAGGATCTTAGAAAGCAGCGATTCTATACTAGAAAAGATCCTTTTAAAATCAAATTCGTACAGGCCAAAGTCGGGATCAGTTTTAATTTCATTATCAGGCACTTCTAATTGAACTTTTAAATCCCTCATTTGCTTTTCATAATTGGATATTAATAATTCAAGGAATTCAAGACCTTGTCTTCTGAACATGTCCAATAATTGCAAGTGGAACTCAAAGTTCTTGATAACACCCGACGGGTATTTCCACTGTCTTAAACCTTTTGTGACTATTTTTTGTTTACTACATTCCCTAAAGTATAAGATTTTCACTTGCAGTTTTTTGTATTTCAATAATTACATGTCAAATTCTTTCAATTTTGTAACAAGATTATTAGTGGTGGAAGGATTATCTTGTTGACTATTTATTCCTTCTGACCCAAACAAAGATGGCATGTTAAAAAATTCAGTCAAAGACGGAAATGAAAGTCTGTTCGTAGGTATAGGCACATTTGAGTGACCGTTGATGTTATCCTGTTGGGAAGCTGCCAAACTAGATGCACCGTTAACAACTTTGACCGAAACTGGAGATGTGACAAGAGTGTTTGCATGTCCTGAGGTACCGTGCCCACTCACTGAATTATGAAGAGGATGAACAACAGATTTAAACGAATTGTCCTTTTGAGAATTCTTTTCGACAAATCGTCAACACGACCAGATAATTGCTGGATAAGAGCAGTTAAGGCTCCCACGGCATTCATTTCAGATAGGGAACCAACAACTCCATTCGCTTCTTGCTCTTGCGAAAATAAAGGTTGAGACAGTGGTCCATTACCAGTCGCCATCACACACTTGAATGTAGGAAAACCAAAACAGACCAACTTTAAACTTGAAAAAATAAAAAAATGAGGCAAACCGGCACAGCCACAAACAGGTTTATTGTAAGTGCTTTTGTACAGCAGGTGCTTATACTTCTTCAGACAATTTTTACCCAAACTTCCCTGTTTAAATAGCATCACAATTAAATTAATAACCCAATTAATCAACTCTTTATTCAGTTAAGAACAGAGTATATATAAATGTTAGAAATTTGAATATGAGAACATATGAACCTACTGGACATAATTTGAACTTCTCCTAAAAGGAAACATTGTCCAGCGACATCTCCACAATATAATACATGAATCAATTCATTAAACATATAGAAGAAAATGTAAAAAATATATAAAAAATAAAAAATGAAATAAAATTACACATCACATCTGCTAAAAACTAGGTGTCTAGAAGACATTGCTTACATACTTTGTACTAAACATGTTATTTTTTCAAGTTTAAAGTCGGTCTGTTTTAGTTTTCCTTCATTTGCCTAACTCTATGGCCCTGAGCAAGTCACTTAACCAGAGAGTGCTTCTGGAATGACTCTGAAAAGGGTCCATGGGGATCAGAGCTCTATCTCACTTAACAAAATAAAATAAAACAACCGTGAGTAATGCTTCTGCAACTCATTGTAAAATTAAGCAGCTGAAGCATTCATCTTTATCATGCTCCATCTGTAACAGCCAAAGAACTCATCTTCCTCATGCCAAAGTATGGGGTCAGTCTTCCTATATAGAGGAGGATTTGGGGTGGGTCCCTGAGTTAGCCCTATAGTTTACCTCCAAGTGTAGACTAGTAAATTAGCATTGCACAGCATGAGAAGGGAGGGTAAAAACTATCTGCCTTAGGATAGCTTGAGTAGGAATGCATTTCAGTTTGCTAATGGATAATTATGAAGTTGGACCTATAGAGAAAGTCCAGGGTAACAGAAGGCAGCTCTTCAAGTTTACTTTGAAGAAATACTTTACTGAGAGGGCTATATGGTCCTATAATATATTTTCATTATGAGTCATTAGAAGAGTTCAGGAATTCCTGGATTTGGAGATTGAAAGGAAGGGGGCAGTGATATGGGAAGGGTAACTACATGGGGGTAAATCTACAGACCTCAGGCAGTGTCAGTAGACCTTTGCCAGCACACCCCTGCCTTCATGGTGTGAATATTGAAAGCTGTGCCCTTTGGGGAGGTAAGAGGGAGCACTACTGGAAATATGATGTTCAGTCATAACTTTCGAATTAAGTCCTCTTTGAGGGGAGAAGTGTGTGTGTGTCTGTGCGCACGCATGCATGCAGGAACTGATCCGATAATTATAACAATGCACTTTAATTAGTTTATTTTATCGTCATTCCTGGAAGTCTTTAAAAAAGATGTCATATTTTGGTGGGATAGTTTTGAACAGGAATTTAGTAGATTCTGCAAATAACAAAGAGCTGAACAAAGCTGCTTGTAAAAACAGAAGAGCAATTGATGTTTTATTCTGATACTGGCGCCAAATGGCAATAAATATGTCAGCGCCTGATGTCATTTTTGCCAAGGATCTTGGAGCCATTGTCAAAGACGGAACTATGTAGCCATTCAAAAATGGCTGGCATAAACAAAGCTCCATCTTTGGAGAAACCAAGGTGTAAGCAGCTATTAAACAAATTGATAGCTGCATCTTAATACTTGTGTTTCTGTGCTGTTTCAAATACCAGGTCATTTTATTAGAACAAGATCCTCTGATATGCTAAATGTTGAAATAAATGTAAGGCTGTTTGCAAGGCCATAAACTGTACTGCATTTCTGGTCTTTCATCCAGGGCTAGTATTATGAATAAGGAAAACTACATTATATTTTACAGGCAAGATGCATAGCTCTCAAATGCTACACATTTTTCAAGAAATCCTGCATGTTAGGGCACTATCCCTACTAGCTCTCCATCACTTGAATTTGAAGGATCGCTTTGATGTCAGCAGTAATTTCAGTGGCTACTCCACTGTGACAGATCACTGCTTGAATTTCCACTCATTGTTTTTTTTTTTTTCACAGCATTACAGATTCTTACTTCCTGCAGTACATTATCAGTTCAACTTTGAAACTGTCTCTTGTTTATAAACATTTATTTGCCGCAGCAATTTTATTCTTACCATCCTGCATCCATGCACATTTTAGCCCTTTTATGTAACAAAGCTGTTTGGTGCTTATTTTAAGAAGTGATGAAAGTTACTGGTAATGTCACTAAAGATGTATTTACAGTGGCAGAATATCTGATTTTATTGAAACTGCTGATGATTATTATTAAAGTTGGACTAACAGGGAAATACATTCTGGATGCAGACTGCGTTTCCATCCTGTGACATAGAATATATGAAACAAAATGACTAATAGGATTGACATTTGAACACTGCAAAACACAGGCAAATGCTTATTTCTACAGTGTTAACATATGAGCTTTATTATATATTTATGAGATTTGATATTTTTCTTTCACTTGGTCTTTGTTCTCATTTTTTTCAGGATGCATTATTATGTACAAGTAATTCCTATTTTCACAGTAAAATCCTTCTCACATTATACATGGGATGCATTTATGTTATAAATCTTTGTGTAGTATATTCAATTACACATATTATGTAAAAATGCTACCAGGATGGCATAATTATAAACATATATAAGTGCTATGATTTAGGGGCCCTCTGTTAAAAAGGGACATGTTGTGGTTTTGTAAGCTGAGTGAAATTTAGTTATGCTGTACATCTGCTCAATTTGTACCTCACTGCTCTGATGTAATATTGTTGTTGGGACAGTAACCAATCAGAATATACACTGCACAGTCCTTCAACCATCATAGGTTGTGATGCCAAAATCTGTAGGTTAGGTGTGTGCCTGCTGTGACTGCACCTGCACCAATCCGATTGCAGGACAGCTTCTAATGTAGGTGTCATGTGATGCTGGTGCAGAGCAGGTGTGTTAGACCATACAGTTGTGAGCTTCATGACTGTTGCTCATCTTTTCTCTGATGATGTAAATTTACCTGGGCTGAAGTATATGAAACCAGAAGTTCTTTTGCTGCTGTACACATCAGTTCTGAAGCAATGACCAGGGTATTATGTACAGCTGTTGAAAACCCCCTCTGTCTTGAAGTAAGAAGCTGACTGAAGGGATTCTAAGATAAGTTATGAAGAAGGTGAGAAGGCTTGCGAAGGTATAATTATGATGGAAGGCTGAAGGAAGTGGTAGTTCAGTAGATGAATGGCTGAAGCAATTCAGTAACAACATATGAGAAGAGTAGGGGAGATAGGAACGTGACTGGAAATTAATATGAGGTAGAATGTGAATGGATGTTCTTATTTACAGAGAGAGTGGTAGGCTTTTGGAGTATGAACTTATACAGATGTTTCAAAGATAATACACTGGACAGAAAAAATAATAGATCTGGAAGCTGTTCTGATTATGAACTGCATGTTTAGATGGAGTTTAAAGTTTAATGACTTGCTTTGCTCAGTGGCGTTTCTCACATTCATATATTTACACAGAGTAAATGACCCCCCCCCAAAGAAAACAACTGCTTTCTCCCAAGGCAGTACTGAAAAAATATGGCAGCACATTAACAAATGTGTGGCATGGCTATATCGGTAAGGATTATATCAAACTCCATCAACAGGATAACTTGTTTTGCTATTGTCTACATTGCCTTCCTAATAATATCTTTTTAACTTAAATTCCGCCTTTGACATTTTTTTGTTGGGGGGGCTATGTTTATCTTGTGTTTCGGATTTATAAATCAGTGCAGTGCAATTCCAACAAAGTGCCCTGATCCACATAGACCATCTCCAGGTTTACTGTCTTTCTAGTGTTCTGCAGCAGTCCTGTCAATCACATTTATTAACTCATATTGCACTATAAAATGGCTGTGCTACTTACGTTTCATCACACTGTCTTGATTTACATTCATCTTGCTGCCTTCGTAAAGTCCTATACTAGTCCTGGCTACTTTCATGAATATCTGTTTTAAGACTTATGTCATACAGATTTACTGCAGGATTGCTTAATTTTTTGACACTTAGCACTAGTCTTGGAGGTACTAATTTATTTCTAGACAGAGAATGCAATTGCGTGTGGCGTAACTAACATATTTCAATATTAAAAGTAGCATTTTAACAGCATAGAATAAATAAAAAATACTCAGCAGATGGTAATAAAGTTTTTTCACTTTTGAATTTCTGATCACTGTTCTATTCCTTATGTCCATACTGCATTTTTGAATACCAATTGATGCAAAGACTTCTGGTCTGTTTAAGTTGAAGATTGTGGTAGAGGTTTCCCTGTAAATGATCGAGTACAAAGTAGAAGGGATTACATTTCAGTTGTCATAACTGGGTAACATGCAACTTGTTGACTGCTTTTTCTCAAAGATGTATTTTTTCTGCTACAGAGCCAGCAAATGAGCCCTCCAGAGGATGCAGGAATGCTAGCCACACAAAGCTGATAGCAGATATGTTTGTCTGGATGTAGCTTAATTTATGGAATCATTATGGAGCCATGGTAGCTGGCTGCCAGTGGACAGGAGTGATTTATTCCTCACATTTTTGCTGTTTTATACTTTCCAAGTGCACCAAGTTTCTATTCAGATTTATATTTACAGACTTCTAACTGATTTACAATGTTAAATCTCCTTGAAGTCTGTATACTCAATCAATGTAGACTGCAACCGGCCTTTGTGATGAGGTTCCAGCTTGCAAAAGTATTGCAGTGCTTGTATATCTTGCAACATTATGACTTCTGAGCTGCTTTTGTGGTTGCATTTTAATCTAGTAAATATGTATGAGTGAGATTCATTTTTATTTATCAGCAATATTTTACCATTATTTTTCTCATAGTGTCTTATACTTAGGTAATAGTTTAGCAATGTATTTTCAGTGGAGAGGACTGACTGTGACCGATTTCAGTTCCACATACTGTTTTGCTCCACAGTAATGGCTTGATTCTCCCAGATGCCCTTGAGGCTCACTGTTAGAACACAGTGGTAAAGCATATAACTTAAGTAGCTGGAACATGTTTCTGACATTTCTACTTGGACTGGACGGTCTGTAGTGTGTTGCTTTGACCATTCCTAAAGTGAACTCTCAAAGCTACACAATGTTAATCCATTCCTTTGATTCCATTGATTTGCTTGGACTTATTCTGCAGAGTAGCATTTTTGATCTGATTTCAGGTGGGTTTGATGAACTGAATGAGAATGAAGACTGTGGGTTCTGTGCTGGCCACTACCATGTTCCTTCTAGTTATGGACCAGACAGTCAGCAATACAGACCGTGAGGAATACACATAGACAACACAGTACATTTTTTGACTTGGACAATAACTTTAATGTTTTGATTTTTTTTTTTTAGCTTAATAAGGCACTGGTCAAATTTTATATATATTTAATGTTGGCTATTACCTGAACTTCAGTTTGTTCTGACTTTCATTTAAGTTCAGATTTCAGCAGTACTTTGTTTTTGAACCTGCTTAGCACTTCAACTTAAAATATATATATTACATTGTGTGATATTGCAGTCTTTTTTTTTTTATTCTTATCCTTAATTGTTGAATTTGATGAATGTCAGCTGTGTTTTATAGTGATTATATAATGTAAAAATCTGCTTTCATCTCAATAACATTAGAAAGAAATTGGACCTTTATGATGGATTTTAGTTTAGTTTCATCTATCGTACATCCCAAGTATTGCACACAAACACACACACACACACACACACACACACACACACAGACACACACGAGCGCGCACACACGCGCACACACACACACTCACACACACACACATACAAACACACACACATTCTCTAATCTTTTCAAGATTTTCTCTGAGTTATACAACTACCATCAATAACCACTATATCAACTAGATAAACTGCAAGGTTTAGCATACCTCTTCACTAACTTTGAATAGTTTGCTGGAACATTACAAGTGCAGATGATTCTTCAGAAATTAAGCAGGTGTTGGTAAACACTCCTTTCTAAGAATTTATGGATACGTGTCCATTAGACTGATCATCTAACCCATTTAATAATAACAATGAATAATATATAACTTGGAAAACTTTAGATTTCCCTGCCAAAATTTCAACAATGTCTTCATCATGAGCTGCAGAGTACTTTTCCAAATAACCCACAACTTTAACATTTTATACAGTACTATTCTAAAGAAGCTACATGACTAATAATTTAAAACCTATACACATTCTAATAAGTCCAACTGTTTTTAATATCGGTACCACAGAAACAGCCCACTTTTAATATTTTACATTTTATGATTTTTGATTCCAAGCCTATTTATTTCTTTCTTTACCTTTGAATGTGTCATTTACAAAGCTGACTTTGAACAATTTAGTCCCATGTTATCTAGACCAGGAAGAGCCATGTTATCTAGACGAGGAAGAGCCATGTTATCTAGACCAGGAAGAGCCATGTTATCTAGACCAGGAAGAGCCATGTTATCTAGACGAGGAAGAGCCATGTTATCTAGACCAGGAAGAGCCATGTTATCTAGGCCAGGAAGAGCCATGTTATCTAGGCCAGGAAGAGCCATGTTATCTAGGCCAGGAAGAGTAGTTTCATCCTCTTTTAACATAGCGAGCATTCCTTTAAATTCAGCTTCATGTATAGTAACGAATACTTTCAAAACCTCATTCTTAAAATGTATTCTCCTTTATTTTTCACATTCTAAGAAATCATTTTCGGCCAGCCTTTACTAAACATATACTTACTTGATCCAGTAGCTTTAACATATATGAGATGTAATGTTTCCTCTTGTTCGACTGCGGTGGTGGTGCTGCGGTAGCTTTGTCGCCTCACAGTTAGACGTTGCCCGTTCGATTCTCAGTTAGAGCGTCTTCTGTGTGGCGACATGCGTGAACGGGTGTTCCTTCGTTGAAGGTTGTGCATTAGGCCTGGCAAGCCAGCACGTAAAACTCTACTGCCAATCATTAGCGGACCGGAGTTCCATTGTGGCGACCCCTAATAGGGAAAACCCGAAAGACACAAACAAACAATGTTTCCTCTTGTTCACTGTAATTCATTTTGACAACAATTCCCAATATATTTTTCCTGAATATGTTTACAGTGCAATATCATTTTGTTGGAAATCTGTCTAACTCATTGAATTTATTTACAATGCCAGAGTGAGTATTGTATCAAATGCCTTAGCCACATCAAGGTTGGCAGTATGCACCATTTTGCCCTCATTCATTACCTTGGTGACCTTTTCTAAGAAGTTCATCAGGTTGGCTAGGCATAATTTGCCTTTGACGAAGTCAAACCAGGTTGGAGCCAGTGTCTGAAGGTTTCCCTATATAATTATTAATCATGCCAATGATAATTTTTTCCATGGCTTTGCATATGAGATTAGTCAGACTTGTGTGTCTGTGGTTCAAAGTCTACTGATGTTTAATCCTTGTGCAGAGGGATGACTGTTGCAGTCCTCCATTTATGTGGCACAAAATCTGTCTGGAGGTTATGGTTAATTAGTGATTCCAGGGGTCCATATAGGTCATGCTTCAGGGTATTTAGGAGGCATCCTGTGATATTATCAAGGCCCATCACTGCAGTGATTTTTGCCTTAAACAGCACATTTAGGACCTGCTCCCTAGTGATAGTTGGGGGTTTATGTTTTATGGTATTACTTGTATGGCATCTCAGGGAAGACCATGCTAAAAATAAGCTAAATTTGTCAGCCAGCAAATTTGCTATATCTAACAGCTCCATGCAAATGGCTTCATTAACAATCAGTTCTGCATATTGTTAGTACCAACCACCTTTGAGGTTTTTGGACATAGCTAAAGAAAGCCTTGTGGCTGTCCGTCGACTGGGAGCTATGTTAGCCTCTAAATTGGCTTTGGAGACTTAACTTGCCCGCTTAGGTGTTTGTTTAGCCTGATGAGGCAGTTGTTATCCTGCTGGGTGTTGTATTTCCTGATTTTAGCTATGGCTTTGCTTTCTTTTGTTATATGATCTGCTTATATTTGGATTCCATCAAGGTATCTTGTTTTTTGAGTTTGTTCTTGACTTGTTTCTGGTAGGCACGTCTGTATCTATGCATTTATTAACATGACTGTCTGGGGTATCTGTGTATAATTCTGCATAGTCACATGTGTTCTCTGGGTTTGGAGGGACTTGAAATTTTGTCACGAAATTGCTTTATAATAGGTAGATTATCTTAGAGTACTGAATAACTGTTACAGGGACTGCTGAGGTCACAGCATTTTTTTTTATTTTGAAGGAGACAGCTTTATGTTATGACCTTACCAAAGAGGACAGTACATTTAGTGTGTTCAACATTCTCCCATATTTGTTGGTACCAGATCCAGTACGTTTGTATACCTAGTATACAAATGGACTAACTGGTCCAGGGTGTTTGAGGTTATAAAGTCAAGGAATTATTGGGCCTGCAGGTCTGGGGTCTTTCCAGTTTATAGAGGGGTTGTTAAAGTCCCCCATGAATATGGAATTGGGTTGAAGTCTGTCCAGTAGAAGCTATGGGTTTAATGAGTCACAGAGGATGATCTGTAGCTTGCAAGGATATGATATGGGACTCTACCTTTGATTATTTGCACACAGAGTAGCTCAAGCATGTCATCCTGCTTGACCAGCCTTGAGATATTTTTGATTTTTGATTTAGATCAAAACACCCCCACCTTTACCCCATGCCTGTGCAGTAGTTAGTCTAAATGTGTGGAAGGTATTGTATCCCTGCAATGCCAAGGCACTGTCTGCGGCTTTAAACCATGTCTCTTTAACTGCACAGATGCTAGCATTCTTCAAGGTGAGAAGAGCGTGGAGGCAGTTGAGTTCCTTGCTTAGGCTCCTAGCATAGAGCAGTAACATGTTTAGATTCCCTTGGGTTGAGTTTGCTAAGTTAGGTTTATCAGTTTGTAATTGCTAAAATAAGGTAGTATGAGGGAGAAGAATATTCTAGCCAATATTCAGAATCTTAATGGGGACAAGTACAGACCATCCCTGGTAAAGTGACATGGACTGTTGACCATATTCTCCCATGCTGCCAAATATTGTTCCCCCTTTGAATGACACCAAAAGCTAAAGCAATTATTAAATTCAGTCATCTTCTGTGCGTAGAGTGGCACCATCCTAGATGAAGGTAGAATGGTGCTCAGTGAAAGGCGCATACCAGCCTTTGACACATGGGCCAAGACCCCCATAATGTCTCTCTTCATATAGTCCAGGGAGGTATATCTCTGGTCATTTACACTGACGTGGGCTGTGACTAAGTCATACTGGTGCATGTGGTTCAGTGACCTGAGTGCATCAGTGATTCAGCAGATCCTGGGCCCTGATAGGCAACTGACCGTGATTTTTCTCCTTGTTTGGCTTAATGATTGAGGCATCTGTATGTCTCACATGGAGTTGCCTGTGACCATAGTATTGGTGTAGTGAGTTGGCTTGCCTAATGAGCTTTGTAGTTAAGGCTCCATAGTGGTATGGCTGTATTTGTTGTGTTGGGTGTTGTTTTGGTTGAGTGATTTTGGGTTTGCTGAGGATAACTGATGTGGGTTGAGTGTCTGGGAGGTCTTTCGGGTTTAAGAAGATTGCTTTTAGTGTTTCAGCATATGGTGGTCTATGTATTAGGTGAATAATATGTATAGTGAGTGTAGTGTGTGTATATGTTTGTGTGTGTGTGTGTGTGTGTGTGTGTGTGTGTGTGTGTGTGTGTGTGTGTGTGTGTGTGCGTGTTTGTGTTACTGACAACCTGATTGTTATTTTGAATGCTTGTATTTGAGAGTATTGCCTCAGTTATGTGTAATTACATCTCACACCCTGTATCAGTTTCCTCTAAGGATTAATTGGTTGTCAATAAACATGAAACAATTGCTACATTGCCTCAGGATGCCTATATCCACAAAAATGGAAGTGTAAAAACTGGAAAACTGATGATACTAGATCCTTCTAGGTGAGTTACAGAGATGTGGTACAAGAGGGGTTAATAGTGGGCTAGCTTGGGTGCTTTTGAGGCTAGAAGCAAAAACTACACAATGTCAGAGTAAATTCATGGGTCAGTCTTCACAATGCGCAAACAAGTTTCTCTTTGAGCAACTGAGTTACTAGGTATAGTTTCAGTGGCAGTTTTTAAGTGCCTGTGTCTATATAAAACACTGCTAAACACCAATAGCCCTCTGGCCAATAAAACAAATTCACTTTAAGCCTTCCTTATAGGTTCATAAGTGTGTACTAGGCTAACAGTGATGGAGCCTTTAAAAGCCTAGCCCATAGAAGTGCCCTGGCATTGTGCCGCCCGACGTTACTTCCCAGTGCCTCTATCAAGTAGAGCCACTGGAGTGATCTTTCTATTTCCCATCCACTCATCAAGATCTCTTGAAGAAGTCCACTGAGGTGCTCTACTTGACATGTATGGGAAGTCTATTCCATAGCATGGGCAGTTTCTGGGTTATGAACTTGTCCCTCCAGCATGTTCTATTGATTGTGGTAATGAGGTAGAGGTCTCTGGGGCGTATGGTGCGGAGGGATTGGGATTTTTTTATATGCGGCATTTCTAACAGAGCTGGATCAGACATATTTGTAAGTCAAGCAGAGCTCGCCTCTTAGTAAACGATATGAGACAGAGAATAGCTGGAGTTCTTTTGAGTCTGTCCATGTAGGACATGTGTTTAAGACCTACGATCCTCTTTGTGAGATATTTTTGTGGCCTTTCCAGCTGTTGCATGTGTCTAGTGAGGTACATGCCAAATGGGGCATTATACTTGATAATTGGCCTAATGAGGGAAGAGTAGAGAGATGATGACCTCTTTCTTCCTGGATGCAAAACCCTTGGTAATGAGGTGTGCCACATAGAAGGACTTTCTGACCAGAGTGGCAATGTGGTGGTTGAAGGAGAGGTTGCTGTCAACCTGTGCCCCAGGTTCCTATGTATTTCCCTACTTGGACAGACCAGACTACTCCCTACTGCACTAGATGTATAATCCCAAGTCGTCTTAATGTAAAAACTCACAAATGTTAGCTAAAAGTGAAAAACTAACAAAAGGCAATTTAACAATGAGCTGCGACAACACTTTTATGATGATTTCAAGAAATTAATCCAGTAGCAAAGGCACTGGTAAACAAATGAATTTTGCAGTCTTAAAATGCAGATGAATGCAATAAATTCAAGAAAATAACAGCAGTATATTCAAATAACTTGGGAAATGAAATTCTTCAAGTAAAAGTTCTTATCTCAGCCTGGATGGCACTAAAATATAGCAAAAACACTGGGTACACTGGTGAGAATGACAAGCATTGCTGAGCTCTCTGGGAATAAACCCAGAGCTGTGCAAGCACACCAAATTTATTGAGACAGTGGGTCTGGGGCAGACACAAGAATGTGGGAAAAACAACAATGTAACAAATGCAAAGACCTTGGAATGCAGGCAAATGAAAAGTGAAATATAAGAATCTAGCAAAAACTGGAATACAAACAGCCATTTAAGCACATACGGCACAAATCCTGCAGTAGAATTTACAATACTGCCACTATTGCAATCTCACTATAGCCTAAGGCACTAAACTAGGCAGAAATTTACCAGTAACATTGGTTATGGAAAAATGCCATAATAAATAAATGAGGCCAAGATCCAGCACTAGTTTATAATTCTGCCACAACTAGGGTTGCCATCTTTCATTGTGGGTGAAACTGGGACCAAGACCACATCCCTCAAACCTCCCCTAACCCTACCCATCTCTTTCCCTCTCCCTGCTAACTTTCTGCCCATTTAGTGGCATCAGGTTTACGTCAGGGGAGGAGGAATGTCCTCTTTTCCATTTGAAATGCTTTTTATCTGCCAATTTACTATGCTTTTTTTTCTAAATAAAGCAGAGTAACTCTGCCAGTTTAACAAACTCTGATGCTGTGTTTCTGTTCTGAAACAGAATACCAGCATTTATGCTATGTTTTTCAGGGTCTATGTTAAATGAACAAATGATCAAAATGTCGAGTACAACATACTCGACAACATTTGATTGCTCATTCATTTAATCGGACACTCCAAATGCCTAAATTTGGAGTTCCGATAAGTTTTGGTCGGCCATCCCAGTCAGTGCAGCATATGACATAGACACGCTACACTGTTCAGAATGGCTACGTCACAGGCTGCTTAGTTTAATATACCAACTCCGAGATCGCTCTAAATTGGGGAAAGGGCAATTTCCCTGGGAAATTGCCCTTTCCCCAATGTACAGCAATCTCGGAGTTATTATATTTAGTTAGAGGGTGTGGGGGACACAGCCCCCGCAGTGGGGAGTTTGGGGGGTGAAGCCCCCCACTTTAGTTTAAAAGTAGGTGGGTTAGTGTTTGAATGATGTGAGTGTGTAGGGGTTTGTATGCTTTGGTTGTATGTGTGTGTTTTGTATGTTAGTGTAGGGGAAGTGTGGGACAAACAGAATCTTTCGATTTTGTTTGTTTTGGGCTTTTCAGGGTTCGAGGTTATGAACTTATGATCATAATGTTTCGAGTATGCTGTACTCGACATTTTGATTGTTCGTTCATTTAACATAGACCCATTTTCCAGACAATCAATTCAATTTCTGGATTGTCCAGAAAAGAAAATAGGTGGTAACACTACCCACAACTGTGAATGAAACCACAAGACTACTTATAGAGGTAGAAGTGCAAAGCAGTGTTTAAATGATGCTCAGATTTTGCAGTAATTCTCAATTCTCCCAATTTGCAAATGAAGCTATAAGACTAAGGATCCAGAAAAAAATAATAATGAAAACAGATATATAACATATATATATATATATATATATATATATATATATATTTTTTTTTTTTTGTGGCTAAAACTCAAAAAACATGTAGAAAAGTACAAAACAAAAATAACAGCATCACCACTTGAGTCCCAGTAAGAGCAACTGACAATATTTAAGCAGAATTGAAGCAAAAGCTATTTTCTTCCCTTTTTGATGAAAATCTCATTACTCGCAGTTCACGGCTTTCCACATTTCTCAAAGTCTTGAAGCAGAGACCCTGAATAGGTGTAGCTCAGTGCTGGTTATAGCAGACTAGCTAAACAGGGATTCAGTCAAATAAAACCAATAGTGGAGAACTGTGACTACAGAACCTGCGCAAGTCACAGTTCTCTTAGTCCTCATTACTCTGAGCTGCAGGTCAGTGCTCCCAGGTAGGTTAGAATTTCAGAAACTTTAGCTTTTACAGTGGTGGCAGGGAAAACTGTTCAAAAAAGTGCACCTACAAACGGGAGCAGCAAGGGGAGCAGTACTTAATTCATACCTCTCAACTGTACAAATTTTTGCAGAATATCCTGAATTTTGCCTTAAATATTTTTATCCATTTTTCATAAAAATGTGGTTTTCTGACAAATTAGTGGCAAATCATTAAAGGCTGAGGTTAGAAAATAATGACAGATATTTAAGTTTCAGACTTCATAGCCTTCGGAAAATTCATGTTAATGCAAAACCTGTTATTCTATTAACTTTCTAAGTTTGTAAGGGCAATATTTAAAAATTGTCCCTATTTTTGGGTCTTTGTCCCAATTTTATTTATGGCTTTTTCCAGATATCTTGCTCTAAGAGGTTGAGAGGTATGCTTAATGCAATACGTAATGGGAGCTGGGGCAGACACAAGACCATGTGAAAAACAGCAGTGTAACAAATAGAAAGGCACTAGAATGCCAATTTAAGCAGGCAAATGATAAGCAGAATACAAGATTCTAGCAGTGAAACTGTAAAGAAAACAGCTGTAAAAGCACAGAAGAATAGATCCTGCAGCAAAAATAACAATACTGTCACTATTGTAATCCAGCTACTATCTGAGGCACCAGACTAGGCAGAAATTTACCAGTAATACTGTTTATGGAAAAATGCAGTAATAAATGACGCCAAGATACAGCAGCAGTTCACAATTGTCCCACAACTGTGAATAAAGCTATATAAGACTCAGGCCCAAAACAAAGTCAAAATACAAATGACTAGCTTATTTAAGTAATTGTACTTATGGAGGTTGAATTGTAGTACACTGAATCAACTATTCTCAGACCTTGAAATAAAAACGCCCAACAAACACAAGATACCTTTGCAGATGAAAATGATAAGTCCAAAGGCACAAAAAACGCTGCTCAGGTATGGCTCCAAAACTCACAAACGTCAATGCAAAAGTTCAAAGCATAAAAATACTGGTAAGGTGAAGATCAGGATCTCACAAATTTCAGTCTATCAAAGAAACTTTCTGGCAGTACTGTCTTTATTGCAACACAAGCGCTTTCACAATCAGCTTCATCAGGTGTATAAGCATATAGTATAAACACACACCTTTATATCTAACTACTAAATCACATGACCTTCGTCAATCAACATTTAAAAAGATATTACTAAAAAAATCTAAGCAGAGTATAATATGACAATATGATACCTACACTAAATATAAAGACAACTAAATAATAAGAGTGAGAATAAAAATGATAAAAACATGATAAAAACATGATAAAAAACACAAGGGTCTATCTGCGTAAAGCTCTTTTTCCAAGTACAGGTTTCATGGGCACACAATCATTAAGCCCATGTCCATAATTTGCTCTAAGCATCACAATCCATTTTGCTTCCATCTCTTCTGTTCTTGCTCTAACATCCCCTCTCCTCTTGTTCACATATGTTCTACAAACCACCATGAACTGAAAACTATGCTGATCACCCATATTCGAGACATGTTTCGCTAGAGCATTGACACTAGAGCCTTTCCTTACATGATAAGCATGCTCTCTAATTCTTTCCTTTAATGTCCGGTCCATTTTACCTACATAAAATTTGTTGCAGACCAAGCAGCTAGCAAGATACATGTTTATCAGAGAGACCTGATAAAAAAGGACACAAAAATAATAAACTTAAGGTCTGTATACCTTATTCAAGGGATGTCAAGAAATATACAGATATTATTAATGAACATTGGAAAATATTGATAACAGATGCTCAGATCAGTGATATAGTAGGATATACACCTCAGTTCACATTTAAAAATAAGAAAAATCTGAAGAGAAGACTCTGCACACCAAAAAGTAAAATTTATAGTAATTTAGAACATGGGACTAAACGATGTGGTAAATGTGCACAATGCAAATATATCAATAAAGATATATTCTTTAAACATCCAGATACAGAACAAATTTTTGATATTAGGGTTAGTGCCACCTGTGAGACTGCACACGTAGTTTATCTTGCTAGCTGCTTGGTCTGCAACAAATTTTATGTAGGTAAAACGGACCGGACATTAAAGGAAAGAATTAGAGAGCATGTTTATCATGTAAGGAAAGGCTCTAGTGTCAATGCTCTAGCGAAACATGTCTCGAATATGGGTGATCAGCAAGGGCGCCCGCAGGCAGGTGCAAGGGGGTGCACTTGCACCCCCCTGGAATCGGCTACGGCTAGATAATTAAAAAAAGTTTTTTTTTTTTTTTTTTTTACGCACATTCTCCTTTAAGAAGGAGTCCAAATAGTCCAGTCGCAGGCGTGCTGACATCATCGTTGTCAGTTTAAGGTTTGTGAGCGGGAACTCACACAGGCGGGACCTAGCAAGCGGCAGCACTTTCAGAAAGAGAGAAGATGGGAGCGGGACCTGACGACTGGAAGATGGGAGCGGGACCTGATGACCGGAAGATGGGAGCGGGACCTGACGACCGGAAGAGAGAAGATGGGAGCGGGACCTGACACTTAGCAGAAACGAATGGAAGGAAGATGGGGCACTTTCAGGTAGTGTGTGTGTGGAAACGAACGGAAGGAAGATGGGGCATTGTCAGAGGTGTGTGTGTGTGTGTGTGTGTGTGTGTGTGTGTGTGTGTGTGTGTGTGTGTGTGTGTGTGTGTGTGTGTGTGTGTATGTGTGTGTAAAATGCCCCAGGTGTACATGGTGGTGGGTAGTGAATAAGGCTTGAACCCTGTACCTTGGGCCCAAGTGGCAAGAGCCTGAATTCCCTACCCACCACCATTTGTGAAAATGTTGCAGGATTTTCCCTCATACTTTTCTGTTCCTCATAAAATCTGTGGTTTCTGCATTTGTGTCCTTGTTGCCTGACAGCTACATGTTCTCTGGTTTTATTCTTGGCTGTCTGGAGTGTTTCTCCCTGGGCCTCTGCTAAAACTTAGCTTTTTTTTTTTTTTTTTTTTCCAAAGTCAGACTTTCCTGGTTAACAAAAGTTAAAAAAAATGGACACTTGTCAGACTTCATATTCTTCAGAAAGTGTATGTTAACAAAAGCTTTTATTCTAGCAATTTTCTAAGTGTACAAGATGGATATTTGAAATGTATCCCTGTGTTTGGGACTGTATTCGGCGCCCGCCATTATTGGCTTCGTCCAGGTTTTGTGCTAGGGTTGAGAGTTATGGTAAGAACTGAATTCACTGAATATGTTTGAGGGCTGTATTCACTCAGTATTGGCTTTGTTCAGGTATTTATTGGCTTCATCCAGGTTTTTTGCTAATGTTGAGAGCTATGGTAAGAACTGATTTCACTGAATATGTTTGGGGCTATATTCTCCCATTACTGGCTTTGTCCGGGTGTTATTTGCTAAGAGGTTGAGAGCTATGGTGAGAACTGAATTCACTGAATGTTTGGTGGTTGTAGTAGTCACCCATTATTGGCTTTGTTCAGGTCTTTTGTGCTAAGAGGCTGACAGCTGTGCTATGGTGAGAACTGAATTCACTAAATGGTAGCTATTTAAGTTTCAGTCTTCCTCTTTCACAAAACAGTTTATTTGGCGTAGTGGTATGTTGCTCTGACTGTTTTGCACGGGTCCCTGGGTTCAAGGCGTGGCAGTGAAATGTATGGTGGTAACGCAGCATTTTATTCTAGCAACTTTCAAACATTATACAAGCAATGTTTAAAATGTGTCCCTAGTTTTTGGCCTTTTGTCCCCCCAATAAATTTTGGCTTTTTCCAGATTTCTTGTGCTGAAAAGTTCAGAGATACAGCTGGGTGTCGGAGTAGATTTTACAAGGAGCTGAGAGCTGCAGGGGAGCAAAAGTTTAGTGCTGCTTGTGTTTAGTCTGCTTGCATTGTTAATAGCACAACAGATAGTGTACTTGCTTTAGATGCTGAAGGCTGTGGGTTCTACTCCCACAGTAGGTAAATGCATTGCTGATGCTGTATTGTGTTGTAAAGGGGGTGGATGCTGCAGTCTTTCTGGCAAAGATACCTAGTAACTATGAACCTGTTAACAGTTTGCTATCCATTCCCTATTGCGGTATTACTAGCTTTTCATTTTTTTATTGCATGCAACAAAAGCAATTTATTCTTCAAGAGTAACAGGCACTTTATTTGTAGATTAAAGAATGACATATAAAGTGTTTGCTAGCAGCAACCTCTTTATTAGTTACAAATTTTTTCAATGTGGAGTTTATTACTTCAGAGATTGTGTATATTTTTTTTACTGATACTGGTGGACTGGAATAGACACTTTTATCATGGAAATGTTCTGAATTGGGCAGTTTTGTCATTAGTGGATGCTTTTGTTTCATTGTTTACTGGAAAAATGTTCAAAACAATAAATTTAAAATGCCCTCTAACAACTGTACTGTATTGTACAAGGAATATAATGTAATACAGTCAGGAAGGTGTATCAGAGCATGTGTATGTTATGTTCGAGGGGCCTATGATTTTGTAGACAGCCCAGAGTTAATATTTGCCATTGGCAAAATGTATTTTCTCTGAAAGTGGGTTTCAGTGCTGTTTCAATGCATGAGTTTCAAGAGCAGAGAAGTTTTAATGTTGGTCTATTTTCATTGTGAGACTGCATTGCTTTAACAGATATGTATTAGGGTTTGTGCTGTAAAATGCAAAATAAAACTTTCAAATGAAATCCTAAATCATCAGAAGTGAAGCAGTATGCACATTAGTGTTTATGATAAATGGGACATTGGAATGGCTGCAGGGGAGGCTCCATTTGACCATGATTTTGTGACCGGCGGTAGCAAGCTCAGACACGCCCGGCTGAACTATACCTCTCAGTTGTCCATATCTTTGCAGAATGAATAGATATTTGCTGCTTATTTTTGGTTTGTTCTCAAATTTGTGATTTTCTAGCAAATCATTTAGGAATGAAGCCATTAAATGACAGACATTGAGTTTCAGATGTCATAACCTTCAGAAAAATGCATGCTAATGCAAGACTGTCTTTACGTTTATACAAGAGCAATTTTTAGTAGTGTTTGTATGTTCCCCAATATATTTGGGCCTTGTTCAGATTTCCTGCATTAAGAGGTTGAGAGGTACGTGCAAATCACTTTGTAGATTAGGAATATCCAAACATCTCAATTGTCCCCAATTCTGGCTCAAAATGCTGCTCTCCCCTAATAATCCCTCCTCCAAAATGGCAATTTTGGAAGAAAATGTGGAGGGTTTACAATTATATAGAACTGTAATGATCACTTATAGATTACCTTTATTTCAGAAATGCATGTGGATGCTCTTATTTTGTTAGCTGCTTCAAGTTAACTGTTAATATTAAAAAGGTGTCCCTTTTTTGACAGGTATTTTTGCATCACATTTTGGTCCGTTTTTCATAAAATTGTGTTTTTCTGGCAAATTAGTGGCAAGTCATTAAAGATTGAAGTTAGAAAATAATGGCAGACATTTGAGTTTCAGATTTCATACCCTTCAGAAAACTTGTACTAATGCAAGATCTACCTGTTCTATTTAAGTTATAAGAGCAATATTTAAAAATTGGCCTTATTTTTGGGCTTGTCACACTTCTAGTTCTATGTATGGCTTTGTCCAGATTTCTTGCTCTGAAGTTGAGAGGTATGAGTGTCAGAGCCATCACTGTCAGCCAGAGACATTTCAAATTGTGACATACTTATTGCCAGAGACATTTCAAATTGTGACATACTTATTGCACCCCACTCCCCATTGTAGTGGCTCTGGATGTGTCTATGGAAGGCAAGGAGCAGTTATGCAGTGTAAATGTGCAGAGTATTCCCCCATCCAAAGTAGATCACAAATACGACCGTGGCTTTTCATCTGTCCCTGATTTTGCAAAATGTTCTGGTTTTCTATCAGATTTTTGTACTGTTGATTTATGCTTCTTATTCTGGAACTGTATGCTGTCACAGTGCCCTGTTGCTCTGTTTAAGTAGCCATGGTTTAATGAACATCAGGTAAGCTTGTCGGAGATTGTAAGATGCAAGTAAGCTTTAGTAAGCTTGTCGGATATTGTAAGATGCAAGTAAGCTTTAGTAAGTATATTGTTAAAGAATTACCAGCATTGAAAGCCTTTTCGTTGTTGCCATGCAGAGAATATTTACATGACTAGATAATGTATAAGCCTTGGGTATTGAAATGCATATGACAGTTTTATTTATTTTATTTGCAGTTGGTTTGCCAGGATAGTCCATTGGGCCAAATGAACCCGTTTTCAATGGAGTCCTGGGGAGAAAAGCTCCAAAACTAAGTAGGTTATTAATAGATATACAAATTATACAATTACACAGAAGTTAATCATACAAGAAATAACAATTTGAAAATAATACAACTAGAGCGAGTACAATCTAGTTATGAAATTAATAGGTAATACAGACTAAAGGAAATTTAGCACAAAAGCACTGAGAAATAACATATTTGGAAGCATTTCATGACAATATTGAGGAATAATAACATATTAGGAAGCAATGCACAAAAGTACTGAGAAGCAATAGCATTATTAGGAAGCAATACTTGGGAAGTGTGGCCTAGTATATTCTTTCTGATTATTCTAGGAATAATAATATGTATGAGTTAGGGTGGGTAATTAGGAAAGTTGCAGGAGGAAACAGAGGAAGAAAGAAGATGGAGTTTGCAAGTGTTATGTGGTGTGGGAGCAAGAGCATAGAAGATGGAGTTTGCAAGTGTTATGTGCTGTGTGAGCAAGAGCATTCCCACTGGGATACTAGATGTGAGTGAAGAGATCTTTTAAATATAAAATGGTTGGGGGTGGTGCGAATGGAAGGTGGTAGGGAGTTCCAAAGGCATGCAAGGAGAAGATTTTTGCCTGGGGGACTAGTTGGTTTATATACTTCTAATAGATTTTGATTGTTGGATCTTGATACTCTTGCAGGAAGGTGCATTTTAAAGGCTGATGAAAGGGAGGGACAAAGGGAGGGGTTGAAAATGAGCTTATGTGCAAGATTTAGTTGAGTATATGTGAGATAACTGGGTAGCTCTAGCCATTTTAGTTTTGGAGAGAGGAACAGTGGTGGGTGGAGGACTTGTGGTTGGTAGCGAACTTGGCAATTTTGTTGTAGCAAGAGGAAAGTTGTGTTGGAGGTCTGTAGATTAGTTAGGAGTGGAGCTCCATAGAGAAGGGAGAGGATAAGAAATGAGGTAGAGGGTGATTTTGGTAGCAGGTGTAAGGTAATGATTTTGTCGGTAAAGCATACCGGGTTTTCTTGATATTTAACTGTAGGTGGGAGTTGAATTTGAGCTGGTATCAATTTGGACCCCAAGTAACTTGGTCTCTGACACCAGTTCCAGGAGTAGATTATTTTGTCTAGAGATGTGGAATGTGTTTATATTGAAAGAAGTTGCCTTAGAGGGATGAATAACGTTAATTTGGTTTTAGAGGCATTGAGTGCTAGGTGATTCCTTTTCATCCATTGCTCAGTTGTTGTAAAAGCATCTTGAGTCAGTTTTAGGAGTGAGGGGATAGAGGTGGCAGCAGATAATAGCAGAATCATCGGCATATTGGATGATGTCTGAGAATGGGATAGAGTTGCGGAAATCATTTATAAATATGTTTAAGAGAAGGGGACTCTGTATAGAGCCCTGGGGTACCCAGTAGGAGTATTTAGAAATGAGGAGGTGGCCTTTTCCATTTGACTGCTTGAGATCTGTTAGATAAGTAGCTGGAGAACCAGTTCAAGGAGGAGGGAGATGGGTAAAGTTTAGTTAGTAGCAGGCTGTGAGAGTGTGTCAAAGGCCTTAGAGAGGTCGAGTAGTAGGGTAGAAACAATTTGGCCAGAGTCGCGGGCTTTATTTACAGTTTCAAGGAAGGAGAGGAGGCGGTCATAATGCTATGATGTGGTCTGACTCCATGTGTGGGAGTTAGTAGGTGATTATCTAAGATGTGGAAGGAGTTGTAGTTGGATACACTTTTCTAGGAGTTTAGAGATGGGGGACAGAATAGCGATGGGAAATTAGTAACATTGTTGTTGTTGCCACCTTTTTAGAGATGGGGACAGAATAGCGATGGGCGAAATTAGTAACATTGTTGTTGTTGCCACCTTTTATGTAGAGGTATGATAAAGGCCCTTTTCCAGACTTGGGGTACTATACATTCTTGGATAGAGCAGTTGATTAAAATGCTAATAGGGTAAGCGATTGCTTCAGCAGCTTTGCCAAGAAAGTAAGAAGGGATGTTATCAGGAGCATTGGTGCATGGCTTCAGTTTCATAAGGAATTTCTTTATAGTAGAAGTTGGGTATAGGTTTAAATGAGAAAAAGGAGTGTGAAGAGGGAGAATTAGGGGCAGATGAAGCTGATGAAGTAGTAGGAGGAGTGGAGGGATGGGAGTTAGTAGATGGGAATGAGGAAGTAGTAGCAGTGTAGTGGTGTTAGAGAAAGATGGCGTTAATTTGGAAATGGATTCAATGAAAAGAGTTAAATTGGGTAGCCAAGTCTTGGTCAGGAGCGTTTGGGTCTGGGGTAGGGGTATCTGGTTTGCTAGGGTTAAGTAGAGTAGAGATACCTTTCCAAAATTTCTGAGGGTTTGATTTTATTATTTTGAAGTGTGGAAAAGTAGTTTTGTCTGTCTAAGATTATGAGCTTTTTTACCTTATTTCGAAGTATTTTATATTCATTGTAATAAAAGGACAGGATTACAGTATTTTCAGAAGCTCATTACATTTTATTGCAGACCAGTGTCTTATAGCAGTGTCTGTGTGTTAGTACACTTGTAGTTGGGTCAGGGTGGCTTTAATGGTATATGGTAAATAAGCATTGCTACCTTATTTAAAAGCCAAGCCCTGCAACAACTAGCTCCACACTGAAGTCAAAACACAATAGCTCTGGTGGGTAAATGTACTCTGTAGTAATCAAAAAGGCAAATGTTTAAAATAACTACAGCTTATGTGCAAACACAATAGGTAGTGATGAAACAATGCTCTGCTAAAAATGCTTTAATGCTCCACAATGCTGAGCTGCAGATCAGTTATCACTGGCTACCAGGATTTCACCCACTTCAGCTCAAGCACGGTGCCGTTCAGTGCAACCTTCCCAGAACTAATTTGTCTGACCAGAATTATTTGGTGTGTGTATTAGAGGGAGGTAGCATACCCCTCAGCTGTCCAGATTTTTGCCCCATATTCCTCCTAAAAGGATTGAAGTTGCTAAATGAGACATTTCAGTTTTAGATGTCATGTCATTTAGAAAATGCATACCAACACAAATCCTGTTACTCTTGCAATTTTCTAAGTTTCTGAGAGCCATATTTATAATCTGTCCCTATTTATTTTAGGCTTTGTCCAGATTTCTTGCACTAAGGTTGAGGCCTTGAGGGTATGGTAGGTTTGTGAGAAAGTGAAATGCCCAAGTTAGAGTTAACAGGTGGAATTTTCAAGTGCATTTTCAAGGAACTGTGAGTTTTAAGGAAGCTAAGTTCACTGCTGCTCATGCCAAGTCTATTTACAATGTGCAACTGTTTTGTTTAGCAAATGGTATCTCTATTGTGGTATAACGTTTTAAAGCTATGTTAGTAGCACCACAAGTAGAATACTTGCATCTTAATGTAAAGGCTTGAGGTTCTATTCCTACAGCATATACATTTGTATGTTGCAGTCCTCAGGATGCCCTCCTTTGGATGAGATGCCTAATAACTATGAACCTGTTTTTCAGCTTGTCATCCATTTTCTATTGCAATATACCAGCTTACCATTTTTTTAATTTAACATAGGCAATTTATTCTTTGACGGCAACAGGCACTGAATTTGTAAATGAAACACTGAAATATACAGCAACAACATCTTCATTAGTTTCAGATATCTTTAATGTGGAATTATTCAGATTACTTTTACTTCAGCAGAGTCACTCAAACAAGTGCTGCTGTATAATACAAGGGATATAATTCAATTATATATTATAATTAATACAATCAGGTAAATCTAATAACTTTTGCATGGCCCTAACGGTGTGCAAGGAGCCTATTGCTTGAAAACAGTTCAAAGGTAAATAACCTGCCACTGGCCAGATGCATTTTCTTTGAATGTGGGTTTCAATGCTGTTTCATTGAATGTGAGTTTCAAAAGTAGAGAAGCTTTAATGCCAAGTCTGTTTTCATTGTAAGACTATTGCTTTGTTTAGGTTTAGTAAATGTCTCAGTGTTTGGGCTATAATGTTTGAAATAAAAGTTGTAAATTAAATCCAACTGCCTGTAATCATTGTAGAACTAAAGCATAAAACAGTATGCACACAGATTTGAACAGTGTCTACAGTAAATGGGGAGAAATAGCCAAGTAATGGGACACTGGAATGGCTGTGGGCGGGGCTTGGGTGGGTGGACTTGGGCGGGGCTGTGTTGGCAGGGGGCGGGGTGAGCTATGTGGGTGGGGCTCTGGGTTTGCACCCCCTGCAAAAAATCCTGCGGGCTCCCTTGGTGATCAGCATAGTTTTCAGTTCATGGCGGTTTGTAGAACATATGTGAACAAGAGGAGAGGGGATGTTAGAGCAAGAACAGAAGAGATGGAAGCAAAATGGATTGTGATGCTTAGAGCAAATTATGGACATGGGCTTAATGATTGTGTGCCCATGAAACCTGTACTTGGAAAAAGAGCTTTACGCAGATAGACCCTTGTGTTTTTTATCATGTTTTTATCATTTTTATTCTCACTCTTATTATTTAGTTGTCTTTATATTTAGTGTAGGTATCATATTGTCATATTATACTCTGCTTAGATTTTTTTAGTAATATCTTTTTAAATGTTGATTGACGAAGGTCATGTGATTTAGTAGTTAGATATAAAGGTGTGTGTTTATACTATATGCTTATACACCCTTGTGTTGCAATAAAGACAGTACTGCCAGAAAGTTTCTTTGATGGACTGAAATTTGTGAGATCTTGAGCTTCACCTTATCAGTATTTTTATGCTTTGAACTTTTGCATTGACGTTTGTGAGTCTTGGAGCCATACCTGAGCAGCGTTTTTTGTGCTTTATGCTCAGACCTTGCCATAATTCACAGCTCTCCCAATATTGCAAATAAAACTTCAAGACTTAGGCCCCAGAACAAACAAATACTGCAACCAGATACAATTTGGGGCTAAAACAGAGAAAAATGAAGACAAGTAAAAAAATAATAACAGTATTACCACACAAGTCTATAAGAGCAACTGAAAATATTTAAGTAGAATTTAAATAAAAGATTTTTTCTTCACTTTTTGAAGAAAATTTATCAATGTTCAGGGCTTTCCACACTTCTTAGAATCAAGGCAAAAGCCTTAAAACAAAACTAAAAAGAAAACATTGTTTTTTGCTGGGATCAAGCCCCCTGCACCCCCCCCCCCCACATGAGAGGCTGCACCCACACCCCCTTGCTATGATATATTCTAGCTCCAAATTCATACAATTTTCGGAGAAAGAGCATATTCCCCAACTGTGAGAATTGTCTGATCTGCTACTTTTGTTAACAGGTGTTGACCATCTTTTTAGTCTACCAAATTGTGTCGACTAAACAGATTTCGACAAAAGTACTGTTCAACAAAAGTAGCAGATATATATTATAATTTAGACTAGTTTTGTTTCTCAGTTTTATTTACTTATAACATAACGGTGTGTTCTATCGGTTTGATGGCTGGACAAAATAAGTTTTTGTAGCATATCTTTTAAGTGCATTTAACACTTTACAACCTGTTTCTCCCTTCCGAAAGCCTTTCTGTACTAGTCCCTTATCCTATTAAATGTATCCTGTGGATTCTCTCCTTACTACATATTCTAGCAAGCACATTCCATGGCTCAGTATTAATTTCTTTCAACAAGTACTTTGAGATCCAGGGCATATTTAGACCCTACAGTCTTGCATTTACTCTGTTTTCAATATCAGCATTGAAGTTTGCAAGTTCACAGGCCTCACTTTTATGTATAGTAACAGCACAAGATGTTCCACTGGGTTCATATTCAGGCCTTCCCTTGCATAGACAAAATATTTACTCTGCTTTCTTTATGCTGCTTCAATTGTAATGAACATAGTATGAGCAAAAAGTACATTTCCTTTCAGCTCTTTGAAGAAGTGCATTTTTAAAATGCTAGTGTGAGCTAACAATAAGAAAACTTTCAACTCTTTGAACAAGAGTATTTTTAAAATGCTTTTTTTTTCTTATTTTCACAAGCTTGTGCCATGCACCCAACAAGGATAGTAGTTTTATTTATTAAATGTATTTACTAAGCAGCCATACACTGTTCCTCAATATACCAGCTAAATACTTTAGCTTTGCTGTCTTCCTTACTCTTGGATACACGCCCTTACATTTCTGTAACTGTAGACTGCTGCATACTACAACAGTGTTTCTTACTTGTAAGTATTGTTCAGTCATTTGTTCACTCCTTTAGAGTTCTTCTGTTGTGTAAATTATTCTGCTCTTAACTGCATTCAATTTAGGCTGACATGGATTCCATATTTTTCCCCACTATTATAATTTTTTCAGTTATCCTTTCAACGTGATTGTGCACATTTGACACAATTTATCATTCAGGCAGTATATAAGACACGTACAAAGACATTAAAACAGACCAGATAAACTACTGATCACATGGCATCCTCTCACAAGTTTTTTTCAGACAGGACTCTATATGCTGTTACTCTCTATACTTAGTTCTTAGATATACTCCCGCTTTGTACCCTACTGCAGAGGAATCAGGAATTTGCTAAAATTTAGGTACACCATAGCCACAACCCATCTACTGTCTGATGCTTTGATTATGGAGTCAGAATTTTCTGTTAGCTTTATCTGCCATGATTGTCCTTTTAACTATTAACCTCTAAACAATAAAGTTATTTGTTAAGAAGAAGAAAAATAAGTGATGATATCCTACTTCTGAACTGATATTTGATCATATATAAACTGTAAGATGAAGTCTCCAAAATAATTTTGTATCTGATCCCTAAACCTATGGCCACTGTGGTATCAGTTGCCTTTCTGTCACTTATGTGCATGTAGAGTTGGTTAGGTAAAATATGTCTTCAAGTCAGTCAGGATGTCAATAATGCAGGTGTAAGTGTGCAGACCTGCAGATGTAATTCATAATTAATATCCATGTTTGGAAACAGATTCAAAGCAAAATTCAGTACTGATTTCCGATTTTTTCTTAGCTTAGGAAGGCACAGTTAGATCTGCTGTTTAATTCAAGTACATATTAATGAATGTGTGTGGGCTATGCTCACCTGGTAGAGTTAAATTATACTGTTAAAGTGACTGTATTCTGATGCCCCTGTTATCTGCACATCACACTGAGAGATGGTCAGTCATACTTAGACAGTGAAATATCTTCAGAACTAGTGGAGAACAATTCATACTCCCTTACCTATGGGGTCACTATGCAGCTTGGACACTGGATTGATTCATTCAGGGCTCAGATTGTCTCTGGTTTAGTGATGCTGTGATGTCCAACTCTGCTTTAGGCTCAAATTCAGGTCTCAGATAATTTGTCTCTGCTTTTATGATGCTGTGATATTCACCTCTGCTTTAAGCTCAGATTCCTAGTTTTTTGAAATTTTATTTAAACTCTGGGATGTAGCTGGATTCTTGAAAAAAAATCATGTATGGCATTTATTTAATAGTTCAAACCAGCTATAATAATAAAAGAATTCTAAGGTTAATAGAAATCATAATTGAGAAAGACAGCAGTGCCAGTGCGGGTGAAACTGTGGCTTAGAATTTGTTATCCCTTAATAAAAAAGATTTCCCATTCCTAGATCTTACAGCATCCTAATTCATTATTTTTCCATTGTTATGAGGAGAGGGATTTTGAGTCTATAATTGTGACTGTGTGTGAAAATGCCCCTAGAAACTGAGGCAGAAACCTACAGGCCATATTCTTTGTTATTCTCAAGTGTAATTTGACTGGTAGCATTAATCAGTGTAATAAGGTTATTTATCACAGACACTATGGTGGCATTACATCAAATCAGTCATCACACCTACATTATAAATGCTTTTCTTATCCCTGCATTCACATCGTTGATGACCAGGACTGCATAAGGAACATAGCTATTGTAGAATGAACACATCTATAAGAAGAATTTCAAATTGGATGTGCTACGTCTTTAATAATGTAAGATGAACTGACAGTTTCAATAGCATGGCTGGTGCATGCTTAATAGGGCCCAGAGAGCCCATTGACTCATGTCAAATAAAGCTCTAGGCTTCAGTTTTAAAAAAGGATTTTATAATATTACTTGCACTTGTCAGGTGCAAGAAGTATATTATATATTTTGATGGTGAGTCAGCCAGTAATGAAACAAATAATAAAGGTCCTGTATTTCTTGCATTTCCATCATTAGCCCCATTAGAAAAGACAATACTGCCACCTTTCTCTGTTTGATCTTTTTAAATTGCACTTGTATACATCCTTTCAAAGCTGTCCTGAAATGATATACTTCATCTATTGGCTCTTCTTAGCTTGAAAAATATGTATGTTACACTGAATGGTTAAAGGAGTCCAGCAAAAATAATAATTCTGTACGATGAATATATTCAGCAGGTATACCAGAAATGCAATATACAAATATCTATCTGTGTTGTGATAGTTTAATTGTCTGCACTTATATGTATTTACATAAACAGAAATATATTACGGCGTTGGAATGCTGTAACAGCATATACAAAAAGACCGACAAGTATTCAGCGAAATCCATTTCCGTGATTTGCTGAAAACTTGTCGGGCAAACAAGTACTTGCCCTGCAACAGAACAAAACTACTTTTACCTAAAATAAACTCACCCATGTGGGGGGCTCCACCCCCCCCACCCTCCAACTAAACATACCAACTCCGAGATCGCACCACAGTGGAGAAAAGGGCAAAATTGTATAGTTGGCCAACTACATCTTTGCCCTGTAAGAATTCGGAGAATCGCGGAAATGGATTCTGCCAAATACATGTAGGCCTTTTCGTATCTGCTTTTACAGCATTTTTTGACGCCGTAATATAGACCCCAGAAATGTGTGTGTGTGTGTGTGTGTGTGTGTGTGTGTGTGTGTGTGTGTGTGTGCGCGTGTGTGTGTGTGTGTGTGTGTGTGTGTCTGCGTGTGTGTGTGTGTGTGTGTGTGTGTGTGTGTGTGTGTGTGTGTATGTGTGTGTGTGTGTGTGTGTGTGTGTGTATGTGTGTGTGTGTGTGTGTGTGTGTGTGTGTGTGTGTGCCTGACAACATGAATGACTGACACTCATTTGCCTGACAGCTCATTTGTGTGCAAAAAGTAATCAAGGCAAAACCTGTGTGTGTGTGCGTGTTGTGCGACCGTGAGTTGTTATATATAGTTGTGTGTGTACAGCCACATCAGTGTGGGGTGAAGCCCTGTGTGTGCAAATGAGCTGTCAGGCAAATGAGTGTCAGTCATTTGTGTGTGTGTGTGTGTGTGTGTGTGTGTGTGTGTGTGTGTGTGTGTGTGTGTGTGTGTGTGTGTGTGTGTGTGTGTGTGTGTGTGTGTGTGTGTGTGTGTGTGTGTGTGTGTGTGTGTGTGTGTGTGTGTGTGTACATACACCAAATATGGTATCTGATAGATGAAGTCCTTGGCATTAGAGGTTTAGGGAATGAGCTTCAAGAAGAGTAGTGCACTCAAGACTCACAAACTGAGTTCCTTAATCTTAGAGGACAAATTTGATATCTTCCATGGACTAGACTCTCAAATATTCCATTTATACATTGTTTTATTTATTTATTTTTTCCTCTTTAAGCTTGGATTACTGTCTACCCATTCTATATAATGAATTACAGCAATTACATAAATTCTGTTTTGAATAGGATTTCATGATGTTTATGAAAGCTTTATGAACATTTTGTGGATGGCTCTCTGCTCCAGTTGTGACTCATGTTTCCTCTTTTCTTTATAATGACAGTTTTCCTCTGTTGTTTAACTAGGTTAGTCATGGATATGTTCAAATATGTTAAATTTATAGTTTAATTGCATTGGTTTATTTAATTTAATCTTAGTTTATTTATATTTTTAGATTCAAGCACATTTTGCAAGTGATCCACACTTTTAATTTTCCACTTATGGTTTATGATTTCTTGTTTTTTTTGTTTTTTTTACTGTACTCATTCAAAGATTTTACATTTCATTCCCAGGAATTTAATTTAAATTGACCATGTAGCTTTAAGTATCTGTGTATATTTTGCATTTATAGTGTTTTCAGATTCACTGCTGAATGGGAGGAGGATGATTTTCCTTGATTGAAAACTGATGATAGCTGGTGGTGATGATATTCCAGGTAGAGTGGTAATTAACACTGTATGTAATGAGTAGGACTGTCATTAAAAAATCCTTACTCCTCTGTCAGACTTATCACACCCATTATCAGTGTCAGTGCTGTTGATCGCAGAAGTACGCATGTAAACAGAGAGAGAGAGAGAAAGAAATAAGCACAATAGCAACAAAGCATAAGATGCACTACATGCATAAAAAAATGTACAGAACAAGGAAGACTTACTACTTTAGAATTAAACTCTTATTCTGTATCAATCAGTAAACTGCAATTATAAAAGCACTTTTGTCCATGTTTATTGAACTCTTCAGACAATTCTTTAATCTTTTGATGCACTTTTTACATCGGCTATATACTATGTACAACAGTTTACCTATCATGTGTACTTGATCAGTATGCATGGCATGCCTGCCTTGGCATTGCTCCAGGTATCACTGGTGGAGACTGAATAGAGATCTAGTTCCACTGTGTCCAGTTTTCTTTGGGTCTTGTGTATTATTAGATACAGCAAGGGAGAGAGAAAAATATATGAAAATATAGCATCCCTAAGAATGAATATAGTGTCTTGCAAAGCTAATCATATGTGCCCAGACTCACAGACACCCAGAGATGACTGTGTGGTACAGAGTGATGAAGCCATCCATACTCTGCAAATGACCTGCATTCATTTAGTGGTTCAGGCAATGGAAGATCCACCCAGGAGAGAATGGGAGTATGCGGTCAGTTGGCTGATATTTTGTCACTGCAATTGCAACAAAGGGAGCATGAGCCTGACAAGGACTGCATATACACTCCAGATGGATATAGTGAGTGTGCAGAAGTGAGCACCATTAGTGGACTCAGTAAAGTGGGTGCTGCACAACAGCATGCAGAAGTGAGTACCATCAGTGGGCTCAGTAAAGTGGGTGCTGCACAATAGCATGCAGACATGAGCACCATCAGTGGACTCAGTAAAGTGGGTGCTGCACAATAACATGCAGAAGTGAACACTGTCAGTGGGCTCAGTAAAGTGGGTGCTGCACAATAGCATGCAGAAGTGAACACTATAAGTGGGCTCAGTAAAGTGGGTGCTGCACAATAGCATACAGAAGTGAGCACCATCAGTGGGCTCAGTAAAGTGGGGGATGCACAATAGCATACAGAAGTGAGCAGCATCAGTGGGTTCAGTAAAGTGGGGGATGCACAATAGTATGCAGATGTGAGCACCATCAGTGGGTGCTGCACAATTGCATGCAGAAGTGAGTGCCATCAGTGGGCTCAGTAAAGTGGATGCTACACAATAGCATGCAGAAGTGAGCACCATCAGTGGGCTCTGTAAAGTGAGTGCTGCACAGTAGCATGCAGAAATGAGCACCATCAGTGGGCTCAGTAAAGTGGGTGCTGTATAATAGCATGCAGAAGTGAGCACCATCAGTGGGCTCAGTAAAGTGGGTGCTGCACAATAGCATGCAGATGTAAGCACCATCAGTGGGGTCAGTAAAGTGGGTGCTGCACAATAGCATGCAGAGGTGAGCCCCATCAGTTGGCTCAGTAAAATGGGTGCTGCACTATAGCATGCAGAAGTGAGCACCATCAGTGGACTCAGTAAAGTGGATGCTGCACAACAGCATGCAGAAATGAGCACCATCAGTGGGCTCAGTAAAGTGGGGACTGCACAGTAGCATGCAGATGTGAGCACCATCAGTGGGCTCAGTAAAGTGGGTGGTGCACGATAGCATGCAGAAGTGTGCGTCATCAGTGGGCTCAGTAAAGTGGGTGATGCACAATAGCATGCAGATGTGAACACCATCAGTGGGCACTGCACAATAGCACGCAGACGTGAGCACCATCAGTGGGCTCAGTAAAGTGGATGTTGCACAATAGCATGCAGAAGTGAGCACCATCATTGGCTCAGTAAAGTGTGTGCTGCACAGTAGCATGCAGAAGTGACCACCATCAGTGGGCTCAGTAAAGTGGGTGCTGATCAATAGCATGCAGATGTCAGCACCATTAGTGGGCTCAGTAAAGTGGGCGCTGCACAATAGCATGCAGAAGTGAGCACCATGAGTGGACTCAGTAAAGTGGGTGCTGCACAATTGCATGCCTTAGTGAGCATCATCAGTGGGCTCAGTAAAGTGGGTGCTGCACAATAGCATGCAGATGCAAGCACCATCAGTGGGCTCAGTAAAGTGGCTGCTGCACAATAGCATGCAGACATAAGCACCATCAGTGGGCTCAGTAAAGTGGGTGCTGCACAATAGCATGCAAAAGTGAGAACCATCAGTCGACTCTGTAAAGTGGGTGCTGCACAACAGCATGCAGAAATGAGCACCATCAGTGGGCTCAGTAAAGTGGGTGCTGCACAGTAGCATGCAGATGTGAGCACCATCAGTGGGCTCAGTAAAGTGGGTGGTGCACAATAGCATGCAGAAGTGAGCATCATCAGTGGGCTCAGTAAAGTGGGTGATGCATAATAGCATGCAGATGTAAGCACCATCAGTGGGCGCTGCACAATAGCATGCAGACGTGAGCACCATCAGTGGGCTCAGTAAAGTGGATGCTGCACAATAGCATGCAGAAGTGAGCACCATCATTGGCTCAGTAAAGTGAGTGCTGCACAGTAGCATACAGTAGTGAGCACCATCAGTGGGCTCAGTAAAGTGGGTGCTGCATAATAGTATGCAGAAGTGACCACCATCAGTGGGCTCAGGAAAGTGGGTGCTGTACAATAGCATGCAGATGTGGGCACCATCAGTGGGCTCAGTAAAGTGGGTGCTGCACAATAGCATGCCTTAGTGAGCACCATCAGTGGGCTCAGTAAAGTGTGTGATGCACAATAGCATGCAGATGTGAACACCATCATTGGGTGCTGCACAATAGCATACAGATGTGAGCACCATCAGTGGGCTCAGTAAAGTGAGTGCTGCAGAATAGCATGCAGACGTGAGCACCATCAGTGGGCTCAGTAAAGTGGGTGCTGCACAATAGCATGCAAAAGTGAGAACCATCAGTGGACTCAGTAAAGTGGGTGCTGCACAACAGCATGCAGAAATGAGCACCATCAGTGGGCTCAGTAAAGTGGGTGCTGCACAGTAGCATGCAGATGTGAGCACCATCAGTGGGCTCAGTAAAGTGGGTGGTGCACAATAGCATGCAGAAGTGAGCACCATCAGTGGACTCACTAAAGTGGGTATTGCATGATAGTTTCTGCCTAAATATAAAAAAAAATTTAACCCACACAGGATCACAGGCACATTTGTCATCTCTGTGTCAGTGCCCTTTGACACCAGAAGTTGGAGGAAAGAACAAATGTACCAATAGGGGATAGGAAGTTAATATTCATGGGTGGTAGAGTAAAACAGTGATAAAAATGATTCTTAGACAATATCTATACTGTACGCATTACACAAGATGGAATTTATTCTGGTACTACTATAGCACATTTTCCAGCAAACACTCACAGCATCAACAACTGAAATTCATGTTTTATTCAAAGAAGCTCAGTATGCTCTTCATCTCAAGTGACATATGGGATGTCTCTATGTAGATATGGTGTTAGTAGTAAGGGGATACACAGACCTGGTAAGGTGCACAGCACCCAGGGGCCACTGTGTTCTCTACTGTATACATTATAATAAGCTGATAAATATCAGGGTTTACAGTACAGAACACAGTGGCCCCTCCAGCAGTGTAAGCATGCATTTAGTTGTAGGGATTCAAAGTGTGTGAAAATGGAGTGTGATGCAGAAAGCAGTGTGACCTACATATATACAGCTTGTTCCAACTTGCATGAGCTGTGTATTTCAAGATATGTTCATTTTACAGGAGGAATGGGTAACACCCCAAGCTGGTGTTATGGAAAACTTACACAAACTTAATGTAAGCCCCTGTATTATCCATTGGATCGCATACTGACTATCCAAAAGTCTATAAACAGTGAAAGTTGCTGGCACCCTCTGTTAACTGTAACTGGTGGCGTGTCCCATGGACCATCACTAGCTTCAGTTTCCCAGAAGTGTGATTGATCACATTTACAGATGACTACAAGCTGGGCACAATTATCTACTCACCATGATACTTGATGGCTCCAGCAAAGAAGTGAACTATGTATATACTTAGTGAACCAAAACTGGTCTCAAGATAATTGCAAAAAAGTCCAGCATAGTAGCTGTAACCACACAAAAAAAAGGTGCTATGCTGCTCTCACCTCAGACATTACAAATAGTACTTTTTTTCAGACAGACAAGGCAGTAAGAGACATAAGAAAGTATGTGGCCAGCTTTTTCTCCATCAGTCATGTGTCCGTCATAGTCGGGAAATCCTTCTTTCTAACCTAATTAATTTCAATGGGAATGTCCTCAAGATCTAAAGAAGGTATTTTACCGCTGTACTCTTCACCATCATCAAATTCAGTGGACCCTTTGATATACACAAATTCATACATATTGCTAAACTGGAAAGGCCTCAAAGATTTCTAACCCAAGAGAATTAAAGACCTTAAATCTTTGAACTATCCTGAGAGATTACCATGGCTAAACTGTCATGAGAGATTAGCATGGCTGAACTATCCTAAGAGATTACCAGGACTAAACTATCCTGAGAGATTACCAGGGCTGAACTATCCTGAGAGATTACCATGGCTGCCCTTATACTCTGCAGCCTACAGGCTGCTCTGAGGAGACCTATATCTTTCTTTTCAAGGCATGAAAGACTGAATCATATTTTCCCTCCTATTTATTTCAAAATCAGTGGATCTGCAAACACTCATATTGAGTACTCAAATCTATACCAAGAAATAAACAAATCTTGCTGGGGAGAGATGTTCCTAATCCATTCTATTCCCAGGCTATGGAATAAGTCACCAGCTTTGATGACTGAATGATAGACACAAATTTACACCAGGTTCATCATGTTTCCTCACTCAGTTTGGGAGGTGGGCACTGTGAAATGCTTGTAAAGGGTGACAAGAACTATAAGTGTGTCATCTTAAACCACTACATGGCTGGGCATCTTATCTTCTCCATGACTGATTACATACCGGTATCGGTCCTATGTTACATATTTCTACATATGTATTTATTGAACATAAGATGCACACAAAGACACAGGCACAGATGCCAAAGCACAAACACCTAAACACAACCACACAATTCAACACCCACGCCCAGCTCTAAGGAGAGACCTGTAAGAACTGCAAACCAAAATCTCTTCAATGGTGCACAGAAGAGGATGAGCAACTTAGATAATATGTGACCTGCATCTGGCTCATTTCCCTTGCCTGCACACCAGAGCATACTTAAAACTCATTACTTCTGTGGATGTGACCAACCTCAGAGCTCTGACATATTACAGATCTGTAATGTGTCAGAGCTCTGATGTGACCAACATCAGAGCTCTGACACATTACAGATCTGTACTTGGTGGTAATGGAGGAGGTTTACCCACGCATGCCTCTTATCTAATGTATCAGTGTCTATGGACCAGTAGCAGCAGCAGGTTATGGGCAGAATTTCGCTTCTTGCTGAGTATTACTTGTACTGTGCAATCATACATATATAGATCTGTATATGTGTGTGGTGTATAGTTATTTTGGAGGTGTTGGACTGAGCACTGAATGGCTCTATCACTGGAAAAATTGCTTCATTACTAAGTGGCTTCTGTTCTGGCACCACAATCTTCTGATCTTCTGACCAGTTTATAGACCTATGTATCTGTGTAGCTGCATTGTATTGCAGTACCTGATGACATCTGTGGCACACCTTGTAGCTATTTCTAAAGTGTATTAAAACTGTTATTCATGCTCAATTGTTTGTTTCTGTATGTACTCTTCAGTAACTGCAAGAATGCTATGATGTAAATGATCTCTTTCCCTACTTCTCCACCTTTATGCGATCTGCTCCCTGCCCCCATTAGCTCTGCCTAGGGACAGGTGAGTGCTGTACTATGGCCCATTCATGCTTACCTGGGAATCCTCATCAAGGTAACAGCATGTTTCACAATAGGTCTCTTAAACAATGATGTAGACAACCTTCAGTGCGTCAATCCAAATTAGTTCAGTTTTGTTAAAGGTAGGCCTTTCTACTCAGTCTAATAGGTTCATAGGTTCATAGGTTCATACTAGGCTATCTGCCCGAGGGCATTTACAAGCCTAGCCCATAGTTTTGTGGCTTACGCCACCCCTTTAGTATGGGGAACTATACCCATTATTTTGCTGTGCCTCTGTTGAGCAGTGACACTGAGGTAATCCCTGGGGTATATCTGCGATCTCCCATCCATTGGTCAAGATTTCTCTTGAACAAGGCCAGCGAGGTGCTCTGCCTCACATATACCGGGATTTTATTCCACAGCATAGGGAGTCTTTGGGTGATGAATCTATCCCTCCAGCACGTCCTATTAATAGCCGTGTCGAGGTTTAAGTCATCCGCCCTTGTGGCACTGACGGAGCTAGATCTTTTGAGGTCAAGCATTTTCATCATATCTGGGTTTAACATGGCCTTGTATGTTAGGCAAAGGTCACCTCTGAGCAAGCGTGCGACTGAATAGAGCTGGAGTTCTTTCAGTCGGGCAGCATAGGACAGATGTTTGAGACCCTTTATCCTTTTGGTGAGGAACTTTTGTGGCCTCTCCAGTTGCTGCAAGTGTCAGGTCAGATACATTCCGAATGGGGCATTGTACTCAATCATTGGTCTGATGAGTGATGAGTATAGGGAGACTATGACCTCCCTTGATCTAGATGAGAATCCCTTCATGATAAGGTGGGCAATGTAGAAGGTCTTCCTAACTACTTTAGCTACATGGGTGTCGAATGACAGACTACTATCAACCTGGGTCCCCAGGTCCCTGATAACTTCTTCTGTACTCAGTGGATTGCCACCTATTTGGTAGCTAGGGTAACCTTGTTTTTCCCGAAGGGTATGACTATGCATTTTTTGGCATTTAACTTTAGGCCATGGCTCTGGCACCAGTTATCCGTTTCTGTGAGACCCTTCTGAAGGATATCTGTGTCAGATGTGTTTTCTACTATGGCGCCCAGTTTGCAGTCATCTGCAAACTTTGTCAGCCATAACCCTCCTGTGTTTGCTTGTACTTCGGAAAAGTAGATGCCAAACAAGAGTGGGCCCAGGACTGAGCACTGTGGTATACCACTTGTGACAGGCTTTGAGTCTGACATGGCGCCAGCAACTCTGACCCTGTGGGTTCTGTCACTCAGCCAGTTTGCAACCCATCTTGTGATGTATGGGTTAACATTTAAGCTGATGAGTTTTTCAATGATACCCGAGTGGGGTATTGTATCAAAGGCCTTCGCCAGATCGAGGTAGGCTGTATGGACTGCCTTTCCCTCATCAATGGCTTTGGTGACTGTTTCGAAAAAGTCAACCAAGTTTAGAAGGCATGATCTGCCTTTGACAAAGCCAAACTGGGATGGATCCAAAGTCTGCAAATTCCCTATGTCTTTATTTATGAGGTCCATAATGAATTTAATTGACATGGATTCCATAGACAAGGATGATACCATGTATGCTTCATATTTGGAAATAGCTAAGGCCTTCAGTCCAATTCCCCATGCAGGTATTATCAACCAGCTTACATATATTTACATATTCCTTCTCTCATCAGCTAGATATCCAACTGGCTCAGTGGTAGGACTTACATAGTAAGGATTGTGAGTGACTCTTCCTCACAAAAACACTTCATCAGTGAAGTTACCTAAGGTCCTGCTTCTATGCCCCCTGCTCTTCACCACCTACTTTTCTAATATTAAGTCAGATATGGAAGCACTGCAGTTGACAAATTGATAACGACTGAAAAGTGGGTGTTATCTTATGCTCTCCTAAATAAATGCAAATTCTTCAACACGGGTTTGATCAGAGTAAGACCTTATGCACTGTCCATGGATCTAAGCTTAATGTCAAAAAGCATAGTGTGCTTTTTTCAGCAAGCTGAAATGTTCCATTTCATACTATATCAAAGACAACCCATTTAAAATTGATTTAGTCATCAGGTGTTACGGGTACCTTTAGTGACACTGCACTACCTTTTCACTTTCATATGTCGGCTGTAGTCAGAAAATCTTTCTAGCTGGCTCAGTTAATGTTGGAAGACATATATAGTAGGAGTAAGGTAGACATAATACCTCTTTATACCTCCAGAATACACCATGCACCAATTTCTTCAACATGTACCATTATATGCATCCTATCCAACTTTAAATGCCTTAAAGAATTCTGTTCAAGAAAATTACTAATATAAACCCATTAATTTATGCTAATAGATTAAAAGCCCTGTCACTATATTTGCTCTTATAAAGGTTCCCTCATGGTGATCTGTGCCTGACCTTATAATCCCTGAAACACCCCATCCTGCTTAATGTTCTGCATCTATTGGAAACAAACAGCACTGGAAACAACCACACTAAAGACTTTAACCTTCACTGAGGATTAAGTCGAATATGCTGGTACAGTAGATTCCTAAATCAATGCATCCTGTAGGTAAGCGATAATCTCCTTGTATATGTAAACGATGGCAGACATTGCTCAGATTAAGAACTATGCTGGATGATTGGCTGGGCAATTGTAAACTCACTGCTGAAGTATGTAGCTTTGCACTTCTCAATCTGGAAACCTAATTTCATCCAATTATTCTTTGTCTTAGATGTCAACACTTCTCAGCGATCTTCTGGGTCACATGGCTAGTTCATAACTCTGAACCCATGAACTGTATTTAAGATATTGGTCATTCCTGGAGTAGACATACTTATTGTTAAAGCACACTGAATATTTCATACACTTTGTTAAATGTTCCCTCGTCCTTAGTCCAAAATTGTTCATGTCTTTCCAAATCAATAGCAAAATAACTGCATAAATTAAAGGAGACAAGGTTCTTTGTACTAAGCCAAATAGTCATCAAACTTGCAACAATTTTTGTAGTATTTTTTAAGTTACTGGATGTACTGATTTGATTGTGTTTTAAAGTTAATAGGATCATATTTGGAATCCTTAGAATTGCATAACTGCAAGTGAAAAAAAGAAGATATAAACTAATCTGAAATTGTTGGATCTCAAAGTATTCACTTTTATCTCAGATAAAGTGATGGAATTATTATGTGCGTGTGTGTGTGTGTGTGTGTGTGTGTGTGTGTGTGTGTGTGCGTGTGTGTGTGTGTGTGTGTGTGTGTGTGTGTATTTTATATATATATATATATATATATATATATATATATATATATATATATATATATGCATTCTGCTACTTTGGAAGAATGGTGATTTCGTTGACATCTGTTTATTTAATACAATTTGGTTGACTAAACAGATGATCAACAGCAAATTGGACAATTCTTGGGGTTGGGGAAATAGTAGAAGACCTGAACAGGATACGCAATTTGTAGTCACAGCTAAACTTTCATTAAAGTTGTTTTGTTATCATTACACCAAGCATTCTTGGTGTTTTTACATATTTGAAACTGGACTTGCTTTTTACTGGCATTTATCCCATTTCATAGCTTCATAGGTTGGTACTAGGCTATCGGCCCTAGGGCCTATACAAGCCTAGCCATAACAATTCCTTGGCAATTTCTTCCCACAGTATTTACTTCCCTGGACCCCTGTCTAGCAGGGCGACTGACATGATCCCCGGGGTGAATTTCCTATCTCCCATCCAATCATCAGGGTTCCTTTTGAAGAGGGCCAAAGAGGCGCTCTGCTTGACATGTATGGGCAGTCTATTCCAGAGTCTGGGGAGTCCCTGGATCAGGAACCTATCCCTCCAGCATGTTTTTTTTTTCTGTTTTCTATAGTCATACCTATGACTATGTAATCTGTGTTGAAAAAAAGAGATAAGAGATTACCGTGTTGATACGTCGAGGTGGGGAGATATCTTAAGAAGACAACCACATCAAACAGATGGCACAGTAGTATAGATCCTTGAGGTTGTGATCAGATAATGTCAAAAGTAAACTTCCCATGGTATCATCAGTTTCACTTGGAGAAGTATGAGTGAAGTCTCTCAGCAAGATGTCTGCAACCAACCTCTATTAAGGTGGCATTTAATTGCAGGGACTCAGAGGTACATGTGCTACTCATGCTCACTCATTATTATCATGTCACTTCCTTAGATAACTTGATATTATTCCAGTTTATTTCCCTTCTTTCTTTCATTGCGTTTCATCCACCAAAGATTTGTGTGGACACTGATTAATAGTAATAAAATGATACTGCCCCTTTAAGATTGAGTCTGATCAGACAGTCTATGAACTGTTGGCCTAAACCACCCATTAGCATAGATAAATTATTTGACTACAACATGAAACTGCCCTGGAAAGGAATTGATACCCCCTACTAAAGTGAAACCCATCGGGCTGTAAATCCCAACCTGTATTTTACTCATGGACAGAAAGATTTTTCAGATTGTATTTTGAGTTGATTAAACCTCTAGGACTATACTAGTAATATTTAATAATCTCACTAACCCTTTAGTTATAAACATTTACAACACTGGCTAATTATTCACCTTGTGATTAAGAAAGTACTTCTGGTTGCAGAATCAAGCGTAACAGTAGAGGCACCCATATTTACACAGCTTTCTGCGTATCTCAGAATCAAGCGCATCAAAATAGTAATTTAACAGAAGCTTTGCTGAATGAGCATTAGGTAAGTGTTTAACAAATAGACTGAATTGCAGATATGAATTAGCAGTCCCCATTCATAAGGGGAAAGATTAAAAAGCTTTCTCACCAAGCCGTAGCTGTGCTGAGCCCTCTTGTTAAAATTTGGGAGAAAACTGATCATAAATAACTTATAGAGTACATGCAGGTATTAGAAAACCACTATCTAGGCCTAATAATATATTAACTGAAGATGACTGTAATCTAACTGCAAATATCAACATGAGGCATGAGCTTACTGATCTCTGAAGGAGGTAACCTCTCTTCTCACATGCATTTCATGCAAAATAATAATCTACAGAACATTTCCAGAAGAAAATACAAACTTCAACTGCCTGACTGCTATGGACAGTTGCACTCTGAACATAGAAGGAAGAGTCCCATTTAATTGAAGCTCCAGAAGGCCATCCTGGAGTGAGGTAGCAATGAGAGAGAATCAGCAGAAGCTTTTATCAGGCAAATCGCCTCTTTCTGTATTACATACGGAAGCCCTGACTCTTGCTCATGTGTTGAGTCCGAATTTTAAATCCAAGTAACTTCCCCTAAAGCAAATCAGAATGTTATAATCCCAAATAAGGTATCATAATTTTTGTCTGTAAGTAAGCCTACAAATATAGTTTCCTAAATTCATAAACCATTAGAACAGAGGCTCCAAATTCCACAAATAAATTGTCCTCCCAAACTCTGTGCCTAACTTATTCTTAAATACAAAAAAATGATTGATGTATAGAGGTAGCCTGTTTCAGGACCTAGCAATTCCCAGAGATAAGTAATTCTCAAGGTCATTTTACAAATAGGAACTGGAATTTATACATTTTGCAGTCCAAGATTTACTTCCAAAAACATTGATGTACTTCTTCAGAACAGAGCAATTACTAATTCATTATAAATTGACACATTTCACATCTCCGCTGCATCTTTACCTGGAAGAAACGATTGCAGGTTTTATGTTTTTTGTATTTATATCTTTATTTTGTTTTAAAGTAAAACAGCTGCAAGGTTTGTCCAGCTTTTTGCAGTGTTACTTGATAGCCTATCTTGTTTTTTTTCACTGCTCATTTTGTACGTCTAATTTTTTCGATGACAGTTTGCAGCTGCAGTACGAACTTCCATTTCAAAAAGTGCATTGTAACATTTTTAGTAAGAAAACATTAAAGCTTCATGGCACTGTGACGAAGCTCTGTTTTCCCTCACTTTCAATAGATCAACACAGCCATAAGATCTGTCACAGGTAAGGCCATCTAATACAAAAGACGTAATTTATGTGGCAGTGAATTCTTAATCCCCACAACTGCATAAATGTACAAATAATAAACTGAACTCAAGTAGAGAACTTTACTTTTATAAATCTTGCCTGTAAGTTTTGGCTTTCATTTTAAGGCTCAAGGCAGAGCTATATACCTAAAAATGGCTTTTTAAATGAGATGGAAGAAATGTTTCTGTAACGCAGATTTAAGAACTCTGAAAGACCAGTGCGTAAAACACGATAATGTGAAATAGTGCAGTATCAACACTCAACAAGTCTGGGCAAATTATGCATACAGAATTTCTTTTATGCATTTTACATTTTGTGAAATGGAAGCCTGAATTATTTGAGGCAAACATCGTTAGCTCGCACAATGGGTGATGCATAGCTAATCTCATGACAGATATAGTGTAAGTGTTTTATGCTGTTGTATTTTATAAGAGACATATATTAGCCCTCTTTATATCAAGCTGGGGCAACACTGTGCAGTAGGAGGGCTGCAATTTTAGCAGAGAATTTGTTTGTGTCTTTCGGCTTTTCCCGGTTAGGGGTCACCACAGTGGAACTCCGGTCCGCTAATGATTGGTAGTTGATTTTTATGTACAGAGTTACCAGCCCTGACGCACAACCTTCAATGAAGGAACGCCCATTCGCGCATGTCTCCACGCAGAAGACGCTCTAGCTGAGAATCGAACCAGACAGCATCTTACTGTGAGGCGACAACGCTACCGCAGCACCACCACCGCAGGTCAATTTTAGCAGAGAATATTGTTAGCAGAGAATATTGTTATATATCGGTATTGCAACAGTCCAGGCAGGGAAATAATGAGAGACAAGACCTGCCTCTATCCAACCCCGTACATAAAGTATACTATGAAATTAATATTCTATTGGGGTACTTCAGTGTATCTTATGAGCAATGAATTCAAGGTGTCACAGTGCACAGCAGACTAGGCTGAGTTAGCAGGCATATTGCAGTAACTCTCCAGTGTCATCAACTTAAAACCCTACTCTAAAATAATCTAGATGGGGTATTATTAAACCTATAGACACCAGCAAAATTAATCATGATATAAATGTCAGTTAAGAAAGACTAAAACAGTTATAATAAATGGGACAAAGATGTGCCAGAATTCATTGTACTAAAACTAGGAAACAAGGCATATACACTGTCCATTAAGGATCTTAAATTAAGTATAGGATTAGTGAGGCTGCAAGGACTCTCACCCCCACCATAAATATGAATATGACCTCATAGTTACCCCTAATGGAAGTGAATGACTTTCAACATTCCACCCTGGGGAAGATGCAAAAATACACAAACAAGGCCTCTATGTATGTCTTCAAGGAAAGCAAAGCATTGGTATTAGCAGTATTCTAGCCTTCCCAAGAGTGATGCCCAAGTTCATAGACAAAATCATTGTTTTCAACAACTGACTAGATAACTGCTGTTATTCTATGGAAATTCAGTGTTTCTCTGCCTCTGACTTAAGATGGGCAACAATCCCTTTTGCTTTCCATGAATGGTTTGTATTCATGGTTTCAGGTGCTGAGTAAAACTTTTGTCTCCCCATAGTGTTTTTCTAGGTGAAGTCCAGCTCATTTGTGTGACAACGTAACAAATTCTAGTTGTTCTGCTCAACACTAGAAGCTTAATTAAAAAGTCTGAGGCCTCTCCTACCCTTGAAAGCATATATATTTGTCTGCTACCAAAAATGGTAGCTGAGTAGCAGTGACGTTTTCTCCTTTTGTGGGCACAGAACCTACCATGCATGCAGGTCTCAAGGGAAATGTACCAACCTGGAACTTGTTGATGTCCTTGTCAATGAAAATTAAGTCACTTATATCCCTTTACTGCCGACTACAGGTCACTTTCTATGTCCTCCTGAGAGCAGATAGATTATTATAAATCAGATCAGAAAGCTCTCCGTTAAACCAAATATAGTTATTATAGGTAAGTTTAACTACCCATTTGTCATTTGGCAAACATATACAGTTACCAACAGATACATTCATGTAGTTACTTATTGTATAAATGTCAGTTCACTTGATTAAATTGTTACCTTTCCTAACAGAGGTGTTAAGCTGCTCATTCTTTCCCCAATGGCTTGAAAACACCCAAATATAAACACCTCCCTGGTTAAGTCTAACCACCTAGCGGTCATTTTTCTTTCTTTCTTCTTTTTCTTTCAGCTGTTCTTGTTAGGGGGTCACCACAGCAGATCATCTGTAATGTCCCCTATAAAAGTAAGTTCTGCAAAACCATCCCCTTATTGCTTATTGACTTTCATCTCTGTTATGGGTAAAGAGGAGACCGTTTCTATTCACTGCAAGCACTGTGGAGATGCGATTGTAAACCTGTATGGTGGAATTCCCACATCAGTAAACATTACAATAACAAGAAGAGTATTTTAGCAATTTCTAACAAAGGTCCACTTCCATGAATACAGGGAATCCAAACATTGCTAAGCAAAAGCCTCAAATGTTCAATAAGGGTGTCCAAGGCCAGTTATAAACTCCAAGTTTGGAGCAGTGCTAATGATAACCATGACACTTTTTTCAGTTACATCAGGAAAGTTTGAAGCAATAATCATCTATGTACTGAACTTATTTCTAATGAAGTATGGCACCTTGACCCTGAAAGCACTGGTGATATCCTTGTGAACAAATTCAGCTATAGCTTCATACCACCTACCTTTCCCTATATTTTCCCCTTTCCTCCCACACCACCCATCTAGGTATAATGTCAATGCAGGTTCTATAAGCTCTGTCCAAAACCAAAGCACCAGTTCTGTGAGTCTTGATAATATTCCCTGCTATTTAGGTTCACAGGATAGGATATAACTTCCCCAAAACCCTTAATGATTACAATGGCTAGACATAATTATACCTTACTGTCCAAAACTGGATTACTGGATTCCTCCTGACTTAACTTACATATGATATGAATTTAAATAGATTTAGCCCCTACAAAACCTCTTCAACCTGAGTCTTTCCACAGGCTCTGTATAAGAAGCATGGAGTACAGCCATAATACAGCCTCTACATAAAAGTGGCCTCACAATTGACGATGGCAATTATAAACCTTTTAGTGTTTCATATGTCAATTATAGGGTTATGAAATGAACACTTTCTGAGTTAATAAACAACACAGGTGATATTCTAACTGCTGAATGTAATTGATAGTATTAAAAGGTAGGTCATGTTTATTCAGACTGGTTGATTTGTTTGACAGCGTCAGTGAAGACATTCACAAGGTTTTCACCATCCATACTGACCTATGCTGACCTTGCCAAGAATGTCAACATCATTTACCATGCAGATATTGTAGAAAAACTCTTCCAATGCAATATTAACAAATATACAGTACAATGTACCTAATTGGAACTCAGCCTGTGTAGGTAGGTAGATTAGTTCCTCTTGTAGAAGAAATATCACTAGCAGTCCACCACGAATCCCCATCTTGGACCCCTATTCTTCAACATCTGTTTTTATTCATTTATTTATATTTGTTTACCAGGACAGTGTACTGATCTCAGTGGATCATTTGCAGGCATAGCCCAGGTGAATAGGGCTGCATAAGAAATGAACAAACATATTTACAGATACAAGGTTATGCTATAAAACGTATACATATTTACAGATGCAAGAATATACTACAACATTTAGTTCAAGAAGCAGTTAACACTGTCAAAACATGGATGGAAAAATGGAATTATGCTTAGCAGAGCTTTATGGATAAGATGTAGCCATAGTGACTGAGATGGTGTTTTTGAAGTCAAATTAGATGTTGAAAGATTGTGCCTAATTAAGTCCAATGATGATTTCAGTTCCCCTTCTAACACTTAAATACTCTATCGGGGCCTGAGTTTTACTGCCTTATGCACCAGTCATAAGCTCGCCATAAATGCCAAAAATACAGTATAGCTACTTCAGTAAAGCCAGCATGCCTTTCACTTACCACATTGTACTTCCCTCAAAATAGACCCACTTATCAGGGATATAATACCCATACTGTTAAACAACTTTATTTTAATCAATGCATCTTGGTCATGGTTACAAAATCATTCTCTCTCACACAACATATTTGCTGACATATTTCATCCTGATCCAAAGAAGTTCTTGTCCCACTGTGTTCCTCTCTTCATAGGTTCTTAAGTGTTAACTAGGCTAACAACCACAAGGGCCTCTTTAAGTACAGCCATGCATCCCAAATCTCTGACAAGTTCTGATACCCTTGATAAGTGTAAACATGGGCCTGGGAGATGACCCATTTACAGGTTACCTGTTTGCATCAGAGACATAGGTGCCAAACCAGGGATGAATTTCTGGTTTCCCATCCAGTTGTCCAAGTTGCTCTTGAATTGGATTAGGGAGGAACTCTGCTTCACATGGATGGGTAGCCTGTTCCATAGATGGGGTTGTCTCTGGGATACATACCTATCTCTCCAGCAGGTCCTATTTATATCACAGGGCTGGTACTGTTTGTTTTGTGGATATGCAGATATCTTATTAGACCTATCCTTTAGTACAGTGCCTACTATGGAATGTACCTATCCAAGCACCATGACCCGTTTGAAAATCGTCAAGGATTTCTAACAAAGAATTGGGCAATCCAAGTTGCTCTGATAGGTTAGAGATCTATTCCTTGCTACACCATTTCACATAAACTCCTGAGAGGTAACCTGTTTTAACTTTCTGTTCAGTAAAATATCCTGTTCTTTTCGACTTCCTTCACCTTCATAAAACCAATGATCTAAGAAACAATTATTTTAAAGAACATAAACTTAGTCGAAAGAGTAACTGCACTTGCTGGTGCGATGGGTGGATAACTTAGTAACTGTAACTGCATTCACTTGGCTGTCAGTGTTAATTATGCCTGTAGTGCTGCCTTGTCATATTCAGGCTGAGAGTGTTTGAAAGGAAAAACACACAATACTTTTGTCTTGTTGCAACTTAATCAAGGTAATTGAATCTGTAGTAGGTAGTGCTTTAATTAAGCACGAGAATTGAACCAGAGAACCTCTTGCATTGCCACCTCACAGCTGGGATGTCTTCTGTGCGGAGTCTGCATGTCCACCCTGTGGTCGCGTGGGTTTCCTCTGGGTACTCCGGTTTCCTCCCACATCCCAAAACATGCAGTAGGTGGATTGGACACTCCAAATTGCCCCTAAGTGTGAGTGTGTGCGTGTGTGTGCCTTCTGTGGAAGGTTGGGCGCCGGGCTGGCAACTCGGCACTGTAAAACTCCACTGCCAATCATGAGCGGACAGATGATCTGCTGTGGCGACCCCTAACCGGGAAAAGCCGTAAGAAGAAGATATGAGAAAATGAATACAGTAGAACACAAAATACAAAAAACTGCTTTTCAACTTCATCTGAATAGATTTTTCTTACATTTTATGTTCCTTCTGACTCATAGTTCTAGGTAACTGTGCTCCTGCCTGCTAGCAGTCAGGAATGTCACACTTAATTACTTTAATAGCTGACTGCCAGCAGGTGTTAATGAGATAACTTAATGTATCCTGTCGCCTTAGAACAGACTCCGTTTCCACATAAAAAAAATAAGCATATTCGTCTTTACCTTCAAAACCAAACTAGATGGCTGGAAGGTAAACAGTAAATTTATGCCAGGGGTAGGTGTCAATGATCTTTGAACCAGCAGTAACTGCATACTCATACTAATACTTGGGAAAAGGAGGCTAAGGTTTTCAATGGGTCTCTGGCCATGAATTTATGAACCTATGAACACACACAAACATACATATATTGATTTGATAACCTGGAAAGGTAAACCAGGCCGTAACACCTGTTCTTTGAGTAAAGCAGGAACATTGGCTTGCATGCGTCACTTGTTTACAGTCATACCATATTCAGCTTAAGTCACTGAGAATTCAGTTTTGGTCAGCAGGGTAGAATAATATGTACTCATTTTCAGTACCCACTTTATGCTATTAGGGTTGTGGGAGAGTTGTAGCCTATCCAATCAAGCAACAAGTATAAGGTAGGGGCCAGTTCTGTACTGCAGGTCAGTTCATCACAGGACAAGCATACACTCAAAAATATACCATGCAATGACCTATAGACAGCATAGAATATCATGGATTATTCTATCATTAGGAAGTGAGATGAAATCAGGGACACTGGTAGAAACCCATTACATTATATATTTTACCTCTAGAAAAAGTAACCCAGATATTTTTATTTATGCTGTCAGCACAGTGCTGTGAGCTTGTTGCTAAAGTAGTCATTGTACCACAACAAAAACAAGTGCTCATGCTAGTGACTCACAACACACTAGCTCACCTCCACTTGCTCTGAACAAAAAGTGCCTTAACTCCCAATCTAGCCATCCCACCACCCAACCCTACTAAAGTATATAGCCCTTCCAGAGTCCTAACTCCATCCATCCATCCATCCATCCTCAGTCCCTTTTTCCCATTTTGCACAGGGGGTCGGAATGTCACTTTCAATAGTGACAATTATCTCAAGCCAAGGTTTACAGCTCTGGGTGGCTAGCCCTGCCACAGTAGTTCATCTGTACCACTCACTCGCGCACGCACTCCTACCACATCCAATTTAGAGTGTCCAGTCAACCTACTGCATGTCTTTGGAATGTAGGTGGGAACTAGAGCACCCACATGACCACAGGGAGGACACACAGACTCCGCACAGAAGGCACCCCAGCCAAGAATCAAACTGGAGAACCTTTTGCTGTGAGGCAACAACGATAACAACTGCACCACAGCGGCCACCCCAGAGTCCTAACTATAACCCTGAAACCCCCATCTAGTCATCAACCTTAACCTGAGTCCTCACACCTAACCATAACACTAAACCTCCTGTTTCCTAAACCTAAAGTCTCCAATTACTATGTAACCATAAAACTCCCTTCTTACTCCCTAAACCTTCAATCCCCAATAGTTCCCACACCCTAAAAACTCAACTCCCCCTTCCTTACCCTAAAGTCCTTGATCACTCCATAAACCTAAAGATCTACTCCCCATTCCTTTCCCTAAAGTTCCTGATTACACCCTAACTCTAAAATGGCACTAGCCCTCTCTAACTATAAAGTCCAATACTGCTCTCTAAACCTAAATATTCCTTGCCATTCCCTAACCCTAAACTCCTCTCCTGTTCCCTTATCCTAAACTCTCTTCCTGTTTCCTAAAGTTAAATCTCCCACCAATTACTGCCTAAAATCCTAAGATGCAGTCCTACTCTATCCACAGCCGCTGCACTTAACTGCATGAACCTGAATAGCATTTTCAAGCAAGGTGCAGTAGATCTATTCTGCACGACTGCCGCACTTTGCCAAAACTCATCATTTGAATCAGTGTGTGAACAGCGGTCTGAGTCAGCTACAAGATGCTTGAATCCCTTACTGCAAGACAGTCAAGTGTATGGGACTTGGGGGGCTTGTAGATGACACATTGTTAAATGTAACTGCTAATAACCTTGAACTTACTAGCATGCTAGAATTGAACTACTGCTGTTTTAAATTAAATACTTCTTTGTTTCTACTGTTTTATGAACATACACTTAGATTAGTTGATGGACTTATATTGCAGGAAATGGATTAACCCTAATTTTCTTGTCATAAATCAGAATAACCATATAAAATCTTAACTATGGCTGCACATTTTTGCTTCTGTCAGTTGCAAGAAAACATCGGACTCTCATCATGAGCACAGTAGCTGCATATTAACAACATTCTTTTCCTTGCAATACTTAATTATGTGATTGCTTTATTGATTATATTTCTTTACAAGAATTGATGTGATCCATGTTTTGGCCTTTTTGTAATTTACACAGGAATAATTAGGCAAATTAGAAGCCATTTAAAATAGTTTATGCTTCCATTTGTTGATTATCTTGAAGAGAAATCAGATACTTAGTTGAAGGGTTTTACAGTTATTATTATTAATAGAGTAAAATATGCTGACTGCGATAGGAATAAAGAAAACACAATACAAAATAAAATGAAAATGACCATGTCTGAAGTCCCCTTCAGTCAACTGAAGTAGCAAATTTGATCTTACAAGCAGTTTAGAATGCCTTACTCCAGATATCTCAAACAAAATCACAAAGTGTGTACCATTTTGGGATAAAAATAAGCTTGGGCAAAATATAACAATGTATTCTCTCTTTTATGGTAATATATTATTCATCTTCCAGGTATAGGTTTCTGTGAGGCTTTGTTTAACATTAGTACCTAAAATCATGTATGTTCCACAAAGTTAAGAAAAAGTTATTGCTATTGTTTTGGTGGAAATGTTCAGAAGTTATGAAAAACTGAAGGAACAATGATAAACCTAGATATTAAAGAGATGCACTTAATTTCTTTTATAATTTTCTACCTGTTTTATAGGATTATTTAGTCAAAACGTTTTGAATTTTAGAAATTGGCTTCCTGTGTAAAAGAAAGTGGCAAGAATGTATGAGTGAAGCGATGAGACGCCCGTGTCCTCCAGTTGTGCCACTGAGAAAAGGCAGTGGAAGCTGCAGTGCAGTAAATCACAAAGAAGACACGTGGGAGGGGAATGTCAAATGTGCTCATACTGAACTGACACTTTGATACATCTTCGTGACAGGTTCAGACATTCAGATTCTCCTGAAGCGACAGCCTTCAGGACGATGTACCAACTCAGACATTTAGCTGAGTGTAAGTGTGGAAAGTCAGGTAGGTGTACTGACACAACCTGTCTGGGCCCACACATGATCTTTTAACAATGCGTCTCAAAGCAGGATAGCAAATACAATGTGCAGCTCATGACTCGGGCCAAACTAGCCACAAAGATAGATAGTGGTCTTGGCACTACTTGTCAAAGGGACGACTGTTGATGGGCTGCAGTCATTGTTGACTGACTTCTAGGCCTAAAAAAGTTCTGAATAATATGTGTCCCTCTGTAGATCATTACGTCTGCAGTACAGTAAGATGAAGCAAGTTTCAAAATATGGAGTCAAGCAGGGTATGATATGGAAGCATTCTTGATTTGCTGGGAGGTTTGAATGTGATTCTTTTAGTCAGAAGTTTCAGCTAGAAAGCTGTTAGACATTACAAAGAGTCTCTTTCTGCACCATAAGTAAACTGGTCTTGCAGCGTGTAATAGGTTCTGGAAAGAAATGAATAGGCTTGCTGACAGAAACAAGTATGACATTGCTACCTACATTTTTTAAGTCCGCCTACTTTTATAGTTCCAGTATTATTGCAACGAAGTTCTGGAAAGAATTTTCAGTGTTCACCCTAATCCTTGAAGGTCTCAGTTAGTCACAGACAACAGGGATACTGATAGCTATACTGATACCACACTTAATATTTTCAGGTCCACCTATATTACGCAGTGTAAGGTGATTTACTTTCTGGCAAAAGTTCTAGACCGTGATGGACTAGGACCAGATACAATGTGCCCACTGATTATTACAGTTTGTTTGTCTTATCTAATCCACATCTTCTTCTTCTTCTTCTTCTTCTTTCGGCTGCTCCCGTTAGGGGTCATCACAGCGGATCAACTGTTTCCATTTCTTCCTGTCCTCTGCATCTTGCAATGTCACACCAACCACATGCATGTCCTCTCTCACCACATCCATAAACCTTATCTTAGGCCTTCCTCTTTTCCTCTTACCTGGCAGCTTCATCCTTAGCATCTTTTTCCCAATATAGTCTGCATCCCTCCTCAGCACATGTCCAAACCAACATAATCTTGCCTCTCTGGCTTTGTCTCCAAACCTTCCAACCTGGGTTGACCCTCTAATATACTTATTCCTAATCCTGTCCACCCTCGTCACACCCAGTGCAAATCTTAACATCTTGAACTCTGCCACGTCAAGCTCTGACTCCTGCCTTTTTTGTCAGTGCCACTGTCTTCAACCCATATAACATAGCCAGTCTCACTACCCTCTTGTAGACCTTCTCTTTCACTCTTACTGGTACTCGTCTGTCACAAATCACTTCTGACACTCTTCTCCACCCACTCCATCCTGCCTGTACTCTCTTCTTCACCTCTCTTCCACACTCACCATTACTCTAAACAGTTGATCCCAAGTATATAAACTCATCCACCTTCGCCACCTCTACTCCCTGCATCCTCACCATTCCTCTATCCTCCCTCTCATTCACACACATATATTCTGTCTTAGTCCTGCTGACCTTCATTCCTCTTCTCTCTAGAGCATATCACCACCTCTCCAGGGTCTCATCCACCTGTTCCCTGCTCTCACTACAGATCACAATGTCATCTGCAAACATCATAGTCTATGGGGACTTCTGTCTGATTTCGTCTGTCAACCTGTCCATCATCATTGCAAATAAGAAAGGGCTCAGAGCTGATCCTTGATGTAATCCCACCTCCACCTTAAACGGATTTGTCACTCCCACCACAGACCTCACCACTGTCACACTGCCCTTGTACTTATCCTGTACCACTCTTACATACTTCTCTGACACTCCCGACTTCCTCATACAATACCACAACTCCTCTCTAGGCACCCTGTCATATGCTTTCTCTAAGTCCACAAAGACACAATGCAACTCCTTCTGACCTTCTCTGTACTTCTCCATCAACACTCTCAGAGCAAACATTGCATCTGTAGTGCTCTTTCCTGGCATGAAACCATACTGCTGATCACTAATCATCACCTCCCTTCTTAACCTAGCTTCCACTACTCTTTCTCATAACTTCATGTTATGACTGATCAATTTAATCTCTCTGTAGTTACTACAGCTCTGCACATCACCTTTATTCTTAAAAATCGGTACCAAAACACTTTTTCTCCACTCCTCAGGCATCCTCTCACTTTCCAAGATTTCATTAAACAATCTAATTAAAAACTCCACTGCCATTTCACCTAAACACCTCCATGCTTCCACAGGTATGTCATCTGGACCAACAGCCTTTCCATTCTTCATCCTCTTTGTAGGTATCCTTACTTCCTCCTTGCTAATCCACTGCACTTTATGATTCACTATCCCTACATCATCCAACCTTCTCTCCCTCTCATTCTCTTCATTCATCAGACCCTCTAAGTACTCTTTACATCTGCTCAACACACTCACCTCACTTGTGATTATGTTTCCCCCATTATCCTTTATCACCCTTACCTGCTGCACATCTTTACTAGCTTGGTCCCTCTGTCTAGCCAGTCAAAACAGGTCCTTTTCTCCCTCCTTAGTGTCCAACCTTTCATACAACTCTTCATACGCCTCATCCTTAGCCTTCGTCACCTCTCTCCTTGCCATGCTCCTCATCTCCTTATACTCCTGTCTACTTTCTTCATCTCTTTGACAATCCCATTTCTTCTTCGCCAACCTTTCTCTGTATACTCTCCTGTACTTCCTCATTCCACCACCAGGTCTCCTTGTCCTCCTTCCTCTTTCCAGATGTCACACCAAGCACCTTTCTAGCCATCTCTCTTACTATCTTTGCTGTAGTTACCCAGCTATTTGGTAACTCTTCACTGCCACCCAGTGCCAGTCTTAACTCTTCCCTGAACTCCACCTCACAATTACCCTTTTTCAATTTCTACCATTTGATCCTTGGTGCTGCCCTCACACTCATCCTCCTCTTCTTGATCACCAATGTCATCCTACAAACCACTATCCTATGCTGCCTAACTGCACTTTGCCCTGCCACCACTTTACAGTCTCCAATCTACTTCATACTGGCACTTCTACATAAGATAGAATCCACCTGTGTGCATCTTCCTCCACTCTTGTATGTCTCCCTATGCTCCTCCCTCTTGTTAAAATACATATTCACCACAGCCATGTCCATCCTTTTCGCAAAATCCACTACCATCTGACCTTCTGCATTCCTTTGCTTAACACCATACCTACCCATCACTTCCTCATCCTCTCTGTTCCCATCACCAACATGCCCATTGAAATCTGCTCCAATCACCAGTCTCTCACCCTTGGGTACAGTCATCACCACTTCATCCAACTCACTCCAAAATTTTTCTTTCTCATCCATCGCACACCCAGCTTGTAGAGCATGCGCACTAACATTCATCATTACACCATCAATTTCCAGCTTTATAAACATCACTCTAGCCGACACTCTTTTCACCTCCAAAACACTCTCAGCATACTGTTCCTTCAGGATAACCCCTATGCCATTTCTCCTCCCATCCACATCATGATAAAACAATTTGAACCCACCTCCAATACACCTAGCTTTGCTCCCCTTCCATCTGGTCTCTTTCACACACAATATACCAACCTTCCTTAGTCCATCATATCAGCTAGCTCTCTCCCTATACCAGTCATACTGCCAACATTCAAAGTTCCGACCTTCACTATCACAGTCCTAGCCTTTACCTGCCTTCAGGCATGCCTTCCCCCTCTTCTCCTCCTTCGGCCAACAGTAGCCCAATTTCTGCCAGCACCCTGTTGGCCAACAGTACTGGTGGCGGTCGTTGTTAACCCGGGCCTCGACCGATCCGGTATGTATATCTGTACTGTTGTCTGCATGTATGATTTGGCAAAATTTTATGCCGGATGCCCTTCCTGATGCAACCCTCTCCATTTATCCGGGCTTGGGACCGGCACAAAGAAATGCTTGTGCAGAACCGGCTTGTGCATCCCCAGTCTTCATACCAATGCATTTATTTATTTATCCTTTGTTGACTGGGTTAATCCTGATAGGTTGGTGGCCTCTTGCAGGAGAGACCCCGGGTGGAATTTATACTACTGGGGGAAATTTGTCCAGGGTGTTGGGGAGCTTTTCTTACTCAATTTGATATGCATTTTCACACTGGCATTTCTAGTGTGAAACTATGTGTGATGAGCAGCACTACAGAGAAGGAGCAATATGGCTGCAATTGTGGTGTATCAGAGCTGCTTTGTAGCAATTCACAAGCTGGAAAAACCTTGCAGCATATTGGTAGAGTACGTAGAAAGGTAGAAAGTGATACAGCACAAATGGATATACAAATGTGTAGCATTTAGCTGTTTGTCAGACACAGGAGCCACAGGTGTGGGATTTGGAAAATATCATTATAGAGGTTTCTACTGGTGGTCTGGCAAGTCTTTAGGTGTTGTTGCCAAAAAATCCAAAGTGGAAGCGGCTGGACGTTTAAGGCCATCTACAGCAACCTCTCACCCCTTCTCATGCTTGCTGGTCTAATGGGTGCGATGTTGCCTCCTTCTGATTCATCTACTCACTATTCATGGCCCTACCCTCTATGGGTGGTGCCTGTGACATCACTTCATTTCGATTCGTTGACCCATTCGAAGTCTCCCTATCATCCACAGTTGTAGTTCTTCCTGGTCGCTCAACCACGCCTCCTTCACTATTAGTCGAGACCAACACAGCTGGATCATTATGGATATTTCTATAACTATGGGGCCATACAAATATATGGCCTTTTTTAAAATCCATTATGTCTCTCTCTAACTTCTTCCTTTTACTTAGAGAGAGAGAGAGAGAGACGCTCTTCATATGCCACTATGTTAATGAACACATTATCAATTTTATCTTCCACTGCTGCACCTTTGTATTTGAACATTAACTCATACTTCAACTGTTTAGCTTTGTCCAAAAGTTCTTTCTCATTAGGTGCAAGAAAATCATTCATCAGCCGAAGGTAGATGTTCATCGTGCATACAGCTGCAGTCATTACAGATGGGTTATCCTGCCGTCAGGCGGGTCCTCGGTCGGCCGAATTCCAAAGTCTAGGTCCGGCGTCGGTTGTCGCTTCTTCCCTGACGTCAGTGCAGCAGGGGTATAAAAGAGGCAGCCGACGCCATTTTCTTCAGTCTTTCTTGCCGCGCGGTGCCCGAAGCAGAAGCAGTTCACAAGTGCCGGTCAGCCAGCTCCTGAGATTTATGAAAGTATTTCAGCCGAAGTCTTCTTGAAAGCTAAGTACCCCGTTGGGGAAACTTTTCTTGCCTCAGACCGATGTCAGACAAAGTTAATAATTGATTTCATGTGGGAAGCAAATACCGCATAAGGATTTCTACTCTTTCTGTATACCTTGCTTAGGCCCAGACCACGACGTCTCGGCCTGTCGTTTTTGTGCTAGATTCAACAAGCGTAATATTAAGCGCCGGGCGGAATTCGCCCTTCACTTTTTTGGCAAAAAATTTAATTATATTATGTCGTCGAATACTCTGACTCCAGTTTTGAGCAAAAGACGCAAAGATAAGGACCGACATACAAGGTCCGCACCGACTACTGAGACCACGCTTAGGCCGACTACCGGTTCTCCGGTGCTCAGCGAGGCGCCTATGCAGCCTCTGAGTACCGATGACACTACATTACCGGTGTCTTCAGTACCCGATGTCGCAGGCTCCTCGGTCCCCATTCCTAATGCAGATACCGATGCCACTCTTGGCAGGGAAACTCAGAATTTAGACAGGCCTGCCATTTCTCAGGGTGTCTTCAGGCCTTCCTCCTTCTCTATTAAAGCTTTCACTAAATCTAAAGCAGCCATGAAAACCAAAAAACAGGGTCCTCAGACCCCCTCTCAAGGCCCCATGCCTAAAAAGCAGATGCTTAAAATGGCTGAGGATTTGATTACTCTTATCAGGGGTTCTCAACCCCCCTCTGACAAAAGGCCCAGATTACAGGAAGACTACCCTTCCTCAGATCAAGCTTCTATTACCTCAGAACATTCTGAGGACCAGGATTATGCCTATTCTCCATTCGAAGACTCTGATGCAGAGGAGTCTATTCCCTCGGTCTCCCCCCCTGAGGACTACTCTTTTGGGGAAACCCTGCATACATTGAGGGAACACTTTCACTGGGAAGGCCAAGATTACTCAGATTCCAAGAAAAGGCTCAGGGAATTTCTTCTGCTCCCCAGCATAGGCCCCTGGCTATCCCTCCTGTTTTAGATATATTGGATGATGTGTACACAGAAGCCAGCCTTAATCCTGATTCTTTGCCTCTAGCTCCTGTTAAACCAGACAGGTATTACCGGGTTCCTGATTCTCACCAGTTCCTATATAAAAGCCATACTGCTGACCCAGAAACTATTTCACAGGGTCCCAAGGGAATTAAGGCCTCTACTGCTAAAAACCCATTACCTTCAGAGAGAGATTCCAGAGCTTTAGAAAGGTGGGGGAAAAGGTGTACACCTCGGCCACTTTAACCATGAGGGCATTAAACTGTCAGTTCCATATGTTAAAGTATCAACAGTTTTTGTTATCTCAGTTGAAAAGCAAAATGACACAACCAGAACAACCAGATTTAAAAGAGTTGCAGAATTTGTTGCATGGTGCAGAGCAAGTGGGTAAACATACCTTGCAGTGTGGTTTTGATGCTTTAGAGGCCTCATGTAGAGCTGCTGTTACGGGGTCTGTTATACGCAGGCATGCTTGGCTCAAAGAGCAAACCTTACCAGATCATGTCAAAACTAAATTATTAGATGCACCTCTTCAAAAAGATGTATTGTTCGGTGTTAAAGCTGAGGAGGTACTAAAGAAAATGGAGGAAAAAGCAAAATCAATGCAAACAGTGAAAGATTTCCTGCAGGTACAACCTCCACGTTTCAGCAGAAACTGGCCTTCAAAAATTGGTCCTTTCCAGCCATGGACAGACCTCAAAGGGGCAGATACAGATGCCCAAGGGGTAGAGGGCAACCTCAAGGATCTTTCAGAGCCAGACAGTGGCAAGCACCAACCCCAAGAGGTGGAGAAGATAGATCACAGTCATTTAGAAAACAGACACAATGACTTCCCCCTACACCTGCCAAGCAAAGCTTTAATGGCAGCACCTTTGGGCGGAAAACTGGCATTATTCTCAAAAAATTGGCATATTGTTATAAAAGACAAATGGATTCTGGACATTATAGACAGAGGCTACAGGTTCTACTTTCACACCCTTCCAAAAATGAGAGGCATGCCAAACCTGCCACAAAATCAAATGGCAGAGGCACAAAAACAAATTTCAGCTCTCATGGACATGAAAGCAATTCAAGAGGTACCTGCAAAAGAACAAGGTCAAGGGTTTTATTCCAGACTATTCCTGGTACCAAGGAAAGACAAAGATTGGAGACCTATCTTAGACCTATCCATCCTAAACACATATCTACAGGTGCCAAAATTCAAGATGCTCACATTACAGCAGCTTCTTCCCATGCTGGGCAAGGAGTCTTGGCTGGTAACATTGGACCTCAAGGAGGCATACCTGCATGTCCCTATCAGACAAGATTGCAGAAGATACCTCAGATTTCTTGCAGGTTCAACCCATTACCAATTCTCTCATTGCCCTTTGGCTTATCTACTGTGCCCAGAGTGTTTACGAAATGCCTGGCATCAGTAATCGCCTTCTGTAGACTACAAGGAATACAAATCTACCCATATCTGGACGACTGCATGATCCAAGCAGACACAGCAAGGACATACTACTGCAGCACCTGGCGTTTGTAATAAAACTGTTGAACTTCCTGGGATATACAGTCAACAAAAAGAAATCAAAACTAATACCCTCTCAACAAATAATTTTCCTGGGTGCCAGCTTGAATACAACCACCCAGATGGCCTACCTCACGCCAGACAAACAAGGGCAACTGTCTCAATACTTCAGCAAAATGGCAACTTTCACCAGGCTAACTGCAAGGAAAGTCCTGCAGGCTCTGGGATTCATGGCATCTTGCATCCTACTAATCCCATGTGCAAAGCTGCATATGAGGAAACTTCAATGGTACCTAAAAAACTTATGGTCTCAACACAACCACAGCTTGGAAACAATTATACCACTCATTCCATGCCTTCAAAAGGAACTTTTGTGGTGGGCTCAAGCTTGCCAAAGAAACACAGGTCTCCCTTTCTGTGTACCTCAAGCAACTCAAATCATCACAACAGACACCTCAGACTATGCCTGGGGAGCACACATGACAGATCAGTGCATTCAGGGAAAATGGTCCCAAAAAGAGAAGCACCTACACATCAATCAAAAGGAAATGCTAGCCGTGCAAAATGCTATTATGACCTTCAAAGACCTACTGCATCCAGGGCAGCTATTGATAAGGACAGACAACACCACAGTGATGTGGTACATAAACAAACAGGGGGGAACTCATTCATACCCCCTGTGCAGGCAAGCCATGACCCTATGGAACACAGCACTGGAATTGCAAATTCAACTACAGGCACAATTCCTGCCAGGGAAGGAAAACACACTGGCAGACAACCTAAGCAGAAATATGACAGATCCACATGAATGGAAGTTGCATCCTCAAGTTTTCACAAAGATAACTCAGGCATGGGGACAGCCAGACATAGATCTCTTTGCTACCCACAGAAATTACCAGTTGAAAAATTTTGTTCAAGGACCTATCATCCACAGGCCTGGAAAGTGGACGACTTTCTTTCAATTGGACAACATTGACAGTCTATGCCTTCCCGCCTCTTCCTCTGCTGCCCAAAGTTCTATTAAAAGCCAGAGCAGAGAGGCCGAAAATGATTCTCATTGCTCCAGACTGGCCAAGACAACACTGGTATCCACTCCTGAAGAGCCTGACACATTCCCCACCATGGATCCTACCTCTAGTCCCTCTTCTGTTGTCCCAGCACAACTACAAAACCCTTCACAGCCAGCTCAAAACCCTAAATCTAGCTGCATGGAGAATTCCTTGATTTCCCAACAGACTCTCCTCTCCAAGGAGGTGCAGGATGTCATCTTGGAGGCCAGAAGACCTTCTACTAGAAAAGCCTACTCCGCCAAATGGAAACGATTTTGTGCCTGGAATCAAGAAAAGGGCCAGAATCCTTGGGTAATAAATATACCTCAAATTTTACAGTACCTAGCTGAGATGTTAAACAGTGAACTTTCCTTCTCCTCCATCAAGATCCACGCTTCAGCCATTTCTGCACAATACAACACAGATCCTCCTTTATTCTCTCATCCTCTCTTAAGGCAGTTCCTCAGAGGGGCAAAGAATATAAAACCCCCAAGGAAACCACCAGTCCCTGCTTGGGACCTCAACTTCGTATTGGAAAAGCTGACCTTTCCTCTCTTCGAGCCAGCTTCTTCAACAGAACTACAATACTTGTCATGGAAAACAGCCTTTCTTCTGGCTATCACCTCAGCATGCAGGGTTTTGGAGCTACAGGCCCTCATGGCTGTGCAACCATTCATCATTTTCCATCAGGACAGACTTTCCTTACGAACCAACCCTACCTTTATGCCAAAGGTAGTATCCAGTGTAGCTTTGAATCAGACTATCCACTTACCTACCTTTTATCCTAATCCACAAAACAAAGGGGAAAGACTACTACATTCCTTGGACATTCACAGACAACTTTGTTACTATTTGGACAGGACAAAACCATTCAGGAAATCCGAGCAACTCTTTGTGTCCTATGCTACAGGTGCTCAAGAAAAGGCTATTTCCAAACAGACAATTTCAAAATGGATAGCCCACTGCATACGCTTTTGTTACTCATTTCATGGAAAAACTGTGCCTGCATGCATCAGATCCCACTCCACCAGGGCCACAGCTACCTCTGCAGCCTTCCTCAGGGGGGTCCCTACCAAGGACATTTTGGAAGCAGCCACTTGGAGTTCAGTGCACACCTTCTCCAAGCACTATCACCTTCCACTATACTCTAAATCTAGAGCAGGTTTTGCCACACCAGTCTTGCAGGTCATCCTCGCTCCTCCTAGTTCCACTTAGTGCCTACCACCCCTACTTAGCTTTGGGATTCTTCCCATCTGTAATGACTGCAGCTGTATGCACGATGAACATAGTACAGTTTTGTACCTACCATAAATGTAGATGTTCGAGTGCTCATACAGCTGCAGTCCAGGTTACCCCCCCCTCCGTCCCCTCTTAGGACAGGCCTTATGACAAACAACATTTCATACAACCTATTTGGGGTATTCTCTTATGGTGTATTTGCTTGCAACTATTGTTTTTTGATTATTCTATATTGCATGTTTGCATAAATTTATGTTTTGCCTTCCTTCTGGGGGCACCTGACATCTGAAGAAAATGGCGTTGGCTGCCTCTTTTATACCCCTGCTGCACTGACATCAGGGAAGAAGCAACGACAACTGATGCCGGACCTAGACTTTGGAATTCGGCCGACCGAGGACCCGCCTGACGGCAGGATAACCCATCTGTAATGACTGCAGCTGTATGAGCACTCGAACATCTACATTTATGGTAGGTACAAAACTGTACTTTAAAGCTCAATTCCAAGTTCTTGGTTTACCATTTCTTCAACAGCTCGAGGAAGGTATCCCCATATGTAGGCATATGCAACACTGTGAGCCCTCGTAGAATTACTTTATAAAAAAGGCATGCTTCAGAATGCAAACGTTGCCATTGAGCTCTCTTTAATGTATACAAAGTGTTCTCAAATTCTTTAAGAGTTGATAGAAAAATGCTCATATCAGTCACTTCATCAGTTATAATGCTCATATCTGTCGGAACTGTGTTGAGTAAAGGATTTTTGTCCATAACAAAAAGTCATTCAAAACGACCCATCAAATTCACCTCTTTGTGCATTGCAGGCTCTGCTTCTAGGCCAGTGCCCTCAGCCATGGATCGTTGCAAGGTAAAAACAATAGCAGCAAGGAACAGAACCAAACCAATGATTAAAGGATAAACTGTAGGAAAAAATACTGCAAATCCAAAAGAACACAGTATGCCCACCAAGACTCTGGGCATAAAAATCACAAATTCGTAGTAAAAAAAAACTGTGGTGTATTGTAACACATGATAAGTGCTTTCACAAATGTGCTTCTTCAGATCCTAAGTTAAAATTCAAACAGCATCCTTAGTATTTAAAAAGTCAAAAAAAACAATCAAAAACACTTCTATCAGTGATGTAATGGCCTCACCTTCAGTGCAGGTTTTAAAGGTAAAGTGTAATTTAAACCTGGCACCCTATGTGCCTGTAATGTAGCTATCCAGCTCACCTCTCTGTATTCAGTCTTATTATTGTTGATCGTTCAGCATAGGCAAAACCAATCAGAGACTTAAGCAGAAGGTTCTACAACATCTAGGAGATATTAGGAATAAAAATAATAGAAATGCCTTGTATAAGCATGTCAAGGATGACAATGGGCATACTTTCAGGTTTACAGTGGTGGAAATAGTTGGGAATAATATTAGGGGAGGGGACCTGGTTAATAAGACTGAATACAGAGAGGTGAGCTGGATAGCTATAGTACAGGCAAATAGGTTTAAATTACACTATACCTTTAAAACCTGCACTGAAGGTGAGGCCATTACATCACTGATAGAAGTGTTTTTGATTGTTTTTTTTTTACTTTTTAAATACTAAGGATGCTGTTTGAATTTTAACTTAGGATCTGAAGAAGCACATTTGTGAAAGCGCTTATCCTGTGTTACAATAAACCACAGTTGTTTTTTACTATGAATTTGTGATTTTTATGCCCAGAGTCTTGGTGGACATACTGAGTTTTTTGATTAATAAATAAAACAGCATAGCTATCAATACATCACGGATAAATCTCAACAGAATCGGATAAATCTAGAAATAAGAGACATGGACAGTTTTAAACTACTATTAATTTGAGGCAATGACAGAAATGTGAATTAATATACATTTTCTGAAGTAAAATAAGTCTATTGAGTGTAAAAAGTCACACGTTTTAGGAGTGCTTAAGAGGGACAGTTGAGAAAAATGTAAAAGAGCACACTCCTAGAAATACAGACTACTTGCCCTATGCAGAAGTGTAATCACAAAGAGAAAACAATGTCAGCACTGCCCTTTGCAGTCTGTATCGAGACAGTATACCAAAATAGTCTTTCAGGTTAATAACTTCCTTACCTCTGCAGCAGCGTTGTTGAACTGGATCCTGGCACAAAATAATTCAGTGCACTTCACATGAGCAACGAATGCAAAAGCAGTTTCTTTGGTAATTCAGGTGTTGGTGAATACTGGTGTGTCATGCAGAGCTTTGTGGTGGGTCACCTTTGACGTGTGTCTCATAGGTTCGCCATCACTGGCTTAGTATTTACCGAAGAACCTATGAATCTATAAAACTATATATGAGTTATATTTAACTGGAAGCATGATGCATATATGCTGTATTGCTCTATTGAACATATTCACATGGAATAGCAAGGAAGGGGCTTACATAAATAAGTGTTAAAATAGGATAGCAGATCACCACAAGGTCTAAGGCTGTTAAGAGTGCCTTGATGCTGTCAGAAAAAGTTTGGGTGGAAATACTGGTCTATTGGGTTGATGGGTTAGAGATGAAGTTACAGTTTTGCTGGCTGTTCAGAGTATTTAGAAATGGTGAAGTAGTTAAGACATGAAACTTCAGTAGCTCTGGCAGTTAATAAATTGCTGATTGCTAGGCACTGGACTGATAAACGGTGATGCTGTTAAAAAAGTTTAGATACATAAGAGGCATCATTATATGTAGAACAGAATTTTATATTTGTCACAATTCGATTGGGAGGAGGCTTGAGACACTAATATAGTTAGCTGTGCGATGTTTTAGTCTAGTCTTTTTAGCATGGGTTGGTTAGGTGAGTGGCAGGTGGGACATTGGGATAAGGTGTGGGATACTTTAAGCTGAAGGCTATGGAGGGACTATGCCCAAATGTAAGAATATAAATAGGGAAGGGAGAAGAGGCTATTTAATTCAAGTTAGATTAGTCTGCATATTCTGCATTGGTGCAGACAGTGTACAAAGGTGTGGTTGCCTTTCTTTTTCTTTTCTTATGATAATAGCTAATGGCTGGGGGTTGGTATCAGACACGAGTGACGGTGTTTGAGTCCCACCTTTGGAAGGAAAATTGGCTAGGCTTAAAATGGCCAATTAAGGTAGCTAGTCTAGTAGTTAGCTAGGAACTATTAATTTTGAATAGATTTAAAGAATTCAGTTCCAAGGAATGTGCTGCACTCTGTACATGAGAACAGGCTATGAGGAAATGGTGCCTTCAGGAGGCAGTGCTTGAAATATGGCAACACATATTTAAATGGTCCTTTTTTGATTTTCATTCAATCACTGTGGGGATTTTATTTTTATTTGTATTTCTGTTAATGAAGGAAGCTGATGCTGACAGAGTCAACATGCTGATTTCATATTGGCCAAACCAACTGTTAAGTGTCCTGTGTCCTTAAATATCCCCAAGGTGAGCTATTCTACCGCAGTGGGAATGGGAATGCACTTCCACCTTTGCATACCTGCATTTGGCAATCACTTAAACTGTGAATAATTCTATTTTAAGCACGCAGTAAATGTTCTGTGACTGTAGTACAAATAAGGGTATTACTGTTGTACTCATTTCTGTTAATAATCCATGCTAATGAGTTAGCAATACATATCCCAAATATGTTGTGACTTAATGTGAGCCTTTTAATTGACCATCTTGGAATCAATGAGTTTTACTTTAATTAAATTCAGCGTGCAGTCAAGTTTCAACCCACTAAGGAAAAGTGCGAAACTAATGGACATTGATTACATGTTACAGAAACTTAGGATTGTTTTACAAATGACAGAAGGGGAACAGAGCTTGACCTTAGCTTTGTGTACACTGTTCGATTTGCCAATTAAACTTCATTACTACTGCTGCATTGTTTAAACAACTTAATATATTTACACAGAGACAGATTATACTGTCTTAGTAACCACTGTAAAATGATCTACTCTGACCAGGTTACATTTGTAAAGATGGACTTCCAAATGTAGTTCTCATCTTGATTTGAAGTTCCAATGATATATGAAATTGAAAAATAGCAGTTTCTCTCTACCTTCTTTATTGTATTTTAATGATACATCCTTAGTTATGAAACCTGTGTGGAAATTGAACTAAACACATATAATCTGAGTTTTTTTGTTTCAGCATTTATGCAGGAACAGTTAGAACTCAAAATTTAACTGAAAGAAAAAAATATATCTGTTACTAAATTATAACTGATATGCAAGTTGTCATTTTATACAGAAGCATGAATGCGAGTTTTGATTTCAGAACAATAAAAGACATGCGTCTGGAGCATTTCTCCATGGGCCTGCTCTGAAAATTGGCTTTGTTCCAAGTCGGACTTTTCCCAGTTAACAAATGTTAAATAAAATAAATAAGTAAATAAAACCAAGTGATTAAAAAAAGTTGATTAAATTATTAACAGGTATATTTAGATTATTCAGGCAAAAGATGCTTAATTTGTCATTTCTTAAAACATACAATGATGCTATGAGGATGCCGCATCTTTAATTATGGCAGCTGCCAAAAAAGCAATAACTAGAAAATGGAAATCAAAGTCTAAACCAACTATATTAGAAGTAGTAATTATAGTAACAGAGATAAAACAACTGGAACTGGGATATTTAGAGAAAAGTAGGAGCAAATTATATAGGAAAAATGGGAATTGTGGGAACAATACATAGAAGGGAGGAATGAGGTTTTAAAGAAGGCAGGAATTAAATGAGCTATGTAATGTTTGATTGAAAATGACTGGGTTATAAGTGATGTATAATGTTTGCAACTGAGAGTGTGTCAGCATGGTTTGTGATGTAAAATGCTTGCAACTAGGACTACGTTGGTGTGGTTTGTTTTCATTTATATAAATGTATGATTGCTTATGTCTTAAGTGATGATTTAATAAAGATGTTTCTTGTTTAAAAAAAGGGGCAGGAATTGAATAATTTATGTAATGTTGCTTAGGTTATATGATATATAGCAATATATTTGAAATATAATAGTTGTCAATGTTAATTTGCTAATACAGTTTGATTACTTTTGTATAAATGTAAATTTGCCTATGTCACTACCCACAAGTGATGATCAGTAAAGGTGTTTAAAGAACAGCCAAATATGTCCAATGTGGGTATAAGACTCTGCCAAGAGTTTGTGTTGTGTGCCCTCCTGTTTATGATTTTCATGGATAGGATAGCAAACCACAATTAAGATATGCAGAATATCTAGAGAGGTGTGGATTTCATCCTTGTTGTTTGCAGATGACACTGCCCTGGTAGTTTTAAGTGACTGTGATCTTAAACATATACTGAAGAGATCTGTTACCAAGTCTAAAGTGGTTAGGATGAAAATCAGTACTTTCAAATCAGAGATCTGCATCTGTCCAGGAAAAGAGTAGCTTGGTTTCTCTCTAAGTAAAAGGGAAAGCAGCTATCTCGAGTGGAGAAATGTAAGTATTTTAAGGTGCTGTTCATGAGTGAGGGTTAGACGTTTAACAGACTGGTGAGAAGATGGATGTCACAGCAGTAAAGCAAGTGTTGTACCTGGTGAAGTAAGAGGTGAACGACAGGATAAATCTCTCAATTCATTGGTCAGTCTGTGGCCCTATCTTCACCAATAGTCCTGAGCTTTTGACCATGACCAAAAGGAAGAGATCATGAATACGGGGAGCAGAAACGAGATTCGTTGACTTGGTAGCTAGGTTTTCTCTCTCTCTCTCTCTCTCTCTCTCTCTATGAAAGACTGAGGGGCTTGACAATTTGAGACCCCAAAGTGCAGCCACTATACTTTTAGAGGATTCACTATTGATGTCTTAGGCACCTAAAGAGGTACCCATGGGAACTTCCCACAGGAGGTGCTCTAGGCACAGTATAGAAGGAGAAGGCCCCAAAGAACACCCAATATATGTCAACAAGATTATATAGCTGCTGAGAATGCAACCAGTAATAAAATATATGAATCTGTTAGATCCTCCTCACCAGAAAATGCAATCCATAGCTATTATGAATCATAGTTGACTATAATCTTTCTTTTGCTCCCCACATAAAAATAATAGCAAGGTACTCACTTGCTGAAGTTTTCTTACAAAATATCCAATTTTCTGACACTAGAAGACATATAACAGCCAATATATTACTGCCTAGGTTAGCATACATATACTGCCTGTCATTTTCCATGATTTCTTAAAAAAAAAATCTCTACTTCAAACCACAGAAAATAAGAAAAAAACTCATATTTATTTATCTGGCTAACAGCAGGTGAAACCATTGAACCACGTTTTTGAAATGTTATTGGCAGTCAGTGCCACCTAGAGCCACATTACTCTTGAATACACTTACATACAAATTACTGTTAAATTAACAATTTGGCAAAAAAATATTTTTTTTTTTGCATGCCAACCATTTCTTGTGTAAAAATAAAAGTTCATTTTACTGCTTTAAACATCATAATTCAGTCCAAATTTTGACATATATTGCTTTCTCCATTTAAGTGCTGCTCATAATTAAACTCCAGCATCTGTCCGTCGTCTTCTCTTCATTCTGTTTATGCAGGTAGCCATTTGTAATTGTGAGGCATAGACCTAACTACGTTTGTCTCAGGCATAAGCATATTGGAAAGGATCGACATCCAAATCATCTATCACTTACTTTCAGTATACCTTAACTATTTGTACATTACTACAAGCTACAGCATTCCCGCTGCTCTACTCTTCCCACATGAGACTTTGTAAAAGGTAACATCTCCATGGAGTCACTCTTTAATGTAAATGTATCGCATATGCATACCATATAAGAATGGTGTGTTTTACATTGTTATTGTGCATTAATGATATTTACATTCCGCTGTTCCTGTTTTGCATTACACTTGTAACAATGTTCAAATTCTGATGAGTGTTAGCAATGCTTATATTCTACAGATTTTTGTATTCTTGTAATAATGTTTCTATTCCGATATATTTTTCATCCATTGTATATGGCTAATTATACAATGACCCTCCATTAACATTCTAAAATGTGCATGCTGATTGGACAGCATGCACGTTGTAAATCAGAGTTATACTAATGGAAAAAGGTCCGGTCACCCAGACTTTTTCCATTAGTATAACTCTTTTTTTTTAAGCAACAGAGAACACAAGATCGCTGTTGCTTTTTACACACTGTCTCGCTATGTTAAATGAGTTTAACATAGTGTGACAGCTTTAAAAAAAGTAATGGAGATCTTCCTATCTCCGTTGCTTTTTTTAAAGGTGTCTCGCTATGTTAAATGGGTTTAACATACCGAGACAGCTTTACAAAAAGCAAAGGAGATTCTCCGTTGCTTTCTTTAAAGCTGTCTCGCTATGTTAAACTCCTTTAACATAGCGAGACAGTTTGTAAAAAGCAACAAAGATCTTGCTTTCTCTGTTGCTTTTGCTCACAGCTCTGATGTACTGCGTAAGCATACGCATGTGCAGTACATCAGAACTGCCACAGAATACCAGACAGCTGCGGAAGGGCGGCACGGAGGCATTATACAATGCCATTATTTAAGAAAAGTAAGTATTTTTTTTCTTAAATAATGTCATTGTATAATAGCAATAACCCACTTCTGGGTATGGGTAATGCCAGATTTACCCACGGTTGTCTTTGTTTGGCCACTCAGGCTTCACCCTCATGACCAAACCACACCAACCGTGGGTAAATCCAGCATTACCCACATGCAGGCGTGGGTTATTGCTTAATTCACCAGGGTTGTGACTGTAAAGGGTTCTCAGAGCTCAGTTAATCTGTTAACAGCATAAAATAAAAAAAAAATGCCTGGAGATCTCAAAGTATGAACTGGAGGTTGTTGCTAGTGACAGGCGATTCCTGACTTCCCAACACAGATTACAACTACTGTCATGATCCTCACATGAAGAGGCGATTTAATAAAATGATGAGAAAGCTGATGATAAGTGAGAAGACACCACACATGCCTAGATTATCAATTTAGGTTAACTGTTGTTAGTAATTCTTTCATGTCAATAACAGGGACCACACAGCTGTACTAGTTTTCAGTGTCAGCTATGATGTACGTATGGAGAATTTCATTTTTCATACTCTTCTGTTCATTGTAATGCCTCTGGCCAAGGTCAATTTGCACTGAGCCCTGTGGTTTCAGTCTGTTTCCCTGACCAGCAAATAATATATAATTAATCCAAGCCAGCAATTAGACAATCATCCTCCAGATGACTCCTATACCTTTAACTTGGATATAACATGAGACTACTAAGAGATATTCCAGCATGGAAATGCAGGATCCCACCGGATGCTGTTGTGGGATGTCAGCTTTTAAGCACCATGGAGGAATCACTTGTTTGCTGTGATGCTAGGAGGACTATATTATCAAGATGGAGTCTGTATCTTCTTCATTCTTTATTTAATAACCACGTCAGCTAACACACTGTCAAATTTCCAGAATTGCATCAATCAATAAGTGCAGACGTATATAAACAAATTATCAATTATTATTTTTAAATTGCTGTTAATGTACTTTTTTACAGTATGGAGTAGCTAATCTTCTTTCTCTCTGTTTCTCCTGGAAAAAAATCTGTAACTGTGTCAATAGGCAAAGTCATGAGCATAAAATTACCAACATAAAAAATTCTTCTAAACAAAATTTAAAGGTCATGCTGCTAAATGCTAGGCGTCTTAGGATGAAACTGCACTCATTGCAAGCATTCCTTGCCCTGGAGGATGCTGACATTTGTGCAGTCACTGAAACCTGGTTCAAAGCTGTGGAGAGCACCCCAGCCTTACCAGGGTAATCATCCTACCATACTTTCAGACTCCAAATGGAGGGCTACAAAGCCAAAGGAGGTGGAGTTTCAATATTTATCAAAGACATACACACCTCCAGGCTGGTCAAATGGTATGATGCACAGGAGACACTCCAAGTGCAGTTAACTGTTGGCAAAATACCTATTCAAATCATAGCTAACTACAGACCTTCAACCATAACTCAGGACACCCACGCCACCTATCTGGACTTACTTGAATCCATCAAGATTCAACCCTTTACCCTGAACCTGGGTGGCTTTATCTACCCAACCATAGAGTGGAAGACCTATTCTAGCTCAAACACGAATGCCTAGAGATTTCTCAACTTCATCAATGCCAATGCATTGGATCAGCTGGTCAACACCCCTACAAGAGGTGAAAATATCCTGGACCTGCTCCTAACCAACATGAGTAGCCACTTTAATACCCCTACTGTGTCAGCCTCCTTGGTAAGATCAGACCATAACGTGATCACTTTTTAAGTCACCATCTCCCCTGACCCCCCCCCCTCCCCTTGTCAGGGTCAAACAAAACAACTTTTCCAAGCCTGACTACAATCTACTCAGAGCAGGTATAAGCAGCTTTACAGCCACCATCCCTTCAGTTGGAATTAGCACTAATGTCTAAGCCTACACCAAAAAACTACATGAGCACCTACATAGTTATATGGCCTCAGCAATACCTGACAAGACCAAAGAATCTTCCTCAAAGAAGAGTGAACCTGTCTGGCAAACAGCAGCAATAAAAAAAATAAAAAAAAAACAATAAAAGGAAAAATTGCTATGCAGGACCAAGAAGGAGCAGGTGCCAAATTGGAAGCAATCTCTCCTTTGTCTGAACAAGCAAATAAGGTCACTGGTGAAATCCTCTAAGGCTAACTTCGAGTCCAAATTGGCCACATCCACTAAGGACAATCACAAGGCCTTCTACACATATGTCTGCAATTTCAAAGCTAGCAACCAAATCTGCTCTGAATTTGGTGGTCAATAACACCACATCCACAAATGCCATAGATATAGCCAACCTCCTGGTGGCAGCCACAGTGGTGCAGCGGTTAGCATTGCTGCCTCACAGCAAGAGGTTCTCCAGTTCGATTCTCGACTAGGGTGCCTTCTGTGCGGAGTCTGCATGTCCTCCCTGTGGTCATGTGGGTTTCCTCCGGGTGCTCCGGTTTCCTCCCACATCCCGAAGACATGCAGTAGGTGGACTGGACACTCTAAATTGGCCCTAGGTGTGAGTGTGTGTATGTGTGTGCCTTCTGTGGAAGGTTGGGTGCCGGGCTGGCAACTCAACACTGTAAAATTCCACTGCCAATCATGAGCAGACAGGTGATCCACTGTGGTGACCCCTAACCGGGAAAAGCCGAAAGAAAAAGAAGAAAACTTCACCCCCCCCGTCCCTCCATCAGTAAACCAGGACATACGCAGCACTTGACCCCTCCTTTCATCACCAGGAAGCAGGGTCTTTAATGCCTTCTCAAAAGCAAAAAATACAGTCTCCATGGGACCTGATAACATCTTTGGCTGTATCCTACATGAACTCAGGCATGAGCTCTCAGCTCCATTAGGTACCTTATTCAACCAAAGCCTGAGCATCACAGCTGAATGGAGAACAGTCACTGTCATCCCTCTGCACAAAGGTGGAGCATCCACTGACCCAGGCAATTATAGGCCCATCAGCCTAACTAGCTTGATCTGCAAGGCCATGGAATGCATTATCATGAACTTTCTAAACAAGGACATTGACAACCTCCAGACACTTGACCCCACACAGTTTGGTTTTGTCAAAGGAAGATTATGCCCATTAAACTTGGTCAACTTCTTCAAAATGGTCACCAAAGCCATGGACGAGGGGAAGATGGTGCACACTACCTACCTAGACCTAGCCAAAGCCTACAACGCTGTTCCCCTCTTGGGCATAATAGATAAACACTCCCAGCTAAGCAACAAACCTGTATGTTACCAGATGGGTAGCTAAATGGCTCACTGATAGAACCCACTCAGTCAATGGGGGAAGCCACCTCTAGTAATAGACCCGTAATGAGTGGTGTACCCCAAGGAATGGTCTTGGGGCCTATACTGTTTGGGATATATTTTTCTGAGGTGCAAGCCAAAACCAGTGGTCTGTGCCTGACCAAGTTTGCAGATGACTGCAAGCTGGGTGCTGTCTTAAATTCCCCTAATGATGTGAACATCCTCCAAGAGGGCCTTACCCAAACTAATGACTGGTGCCAGAAGCATGGCCTCAAACTGAATGCCAAGAAAGGCATCATTATCCTCTTTGGGGAAAATGGCATCCCCACTAATTATCACATTAATAACAGCATACTAAGCATGCAGTCAGTTGTGAGGGACTTGGGCACCCAGGTTGATAGTACCTGACTTTTGACCACCACGTTGCCTCCGTTGTATGGAAGGCTTTCTACATGGCCCAGCTCATAAATAAGGGTATTTCATCCTGTAACAAGGAGGTCATAACATCCCTGTACTCCTCCCTTATCAGACCCATTATGGTATACAATACCCCCTTCAGCATCTACCTTGCCAAGCACATGCAGCAGCTGTATAGACCACAGAGCTTCCTGACCAGGAAAATCCAGGGTCTCAAACACCTATCCTACACAAATAGGCTAAAAGCTCTGTCCCTCTAGTCAGTCTTGTACAGACTGATCAGAAGTGACCTATGTCTGCCATACAGGGCCATCTCAAACCCAGTCTTGATGGAGTTGCTGCATATCCATAAGTCACACTCCACTCACACAACCCAAACCCACATGCAAGGCCTTAACCTGGCCTCTGACATTAATAGAACTTGTTGGCAGGATATATTTGTATCCCAAAGACTTCCCCATCTGTAGAATAGACTCCCTCTCCATGTCAAGCAAAGTACCTCTCTAGCCCTCTGAGGAACCTGGACAACTTGATGGGAAACAGAAAATACACCCAGGGGATCCCACCTGTGTCCCTCCTGGACAGGGGAAACAGGTGCTGATTTTGAGGGAACATGGGCCAAATTCTTGGCTAGGCTTATAAGAACCACGGGGCCAATAGCCAAGTATCATCCTATGAATCTATGAACCTATAAGGTAATCAGCTTGACAACATAAAATAATTGACAGGTAAATTCTATTAAAGCTGCCATAGAAGTTGCTGTTCGTAGTTTTTTACAGTGTTGTGTCTACGAACCATGATTCATAAAAATGCCTTCACTTCTCTAGAAAGGATTCAGAAAGCAAAACACGATGAACCAGAACTGGTTAAAAACCCTCTCATTAAATTAATTCCCACCTATTTGCAAAATGAAACATCAAAAATAATTGATGATAGTATGATTTATTGCATATGCAGCTGTGGGGTCTATATTATATGCTCGAAGTTTTAAAACTTTGAAGCTCATATGATCGACACCATATGAGCAAAGTTTTAAAACATCGAACATATAATAAAAACTAAACCAAAACAAAAAAAACTACCTGAACGCTCTGAGCAGGGGAGCAAGCCCCCCCTCCCCACACTACTTAAATATACCAACTCTGAGATCGCACTACAGTGAAGTAAAGGGAAATATTCCCTACAAGGATCTCCACTGAAACTTTCAAGCTTTCAAAAGTTCGCTCATATGGTGTCGACCATATGAGATTCGAACTTTTGAAAGTTCGAGCTTCTGATATAGACCCCAACTGTGCAGTATGACCGAAAATGCTGTACAATGGCACAGTGTCACATTTTGGCAGATATATTTTCTGACATCAGCTTCAGACTCATCCCAGTCACTTATTTGTTTATGTATTTATTTTGAATTTGCTAATTGGGGTGGAGTGCCAACCCATTCAACATATTTCAGTGTCAAACATGAGGTTGCTAAAAGAATTGCAATGAAAAATAGTGCCAGAGAAGAATCTATGTAGCAGAAAATAGGGTAGAAAGCGGTTAAGTTATATCACTAGAGAGAGAAAGAGCAGCTGCATTTTCCTCGAGTCATGTAATGTGCTTTTAGTTCTGATTGGAAAATGTGATGAGAGGAGTAAGCTTTAAGAAAAGAAAGGAGAGAATTCCACAGTTTGGGACCAACTGTGAAATTATGGTTTGTGCACTGAATCCTAGTTTGAGGGTTTTGGAGGAGAGGACCTAAGAATGTAAGGCTTCTGAGGTTGTATATTGGTGCATCTCTGAATATTCTGGAAGCTAGTGTTGGAAATGCCACATTCTTAAGTTTAAATGACTGAGAGGTGAGTAAAAAGCCAGCATGTAGTTTCCCAGGTAGCCAGTTTGCTTTTTCAGTGGTTTCATATTGGTGTTCACTTCATGGGCAGGTTGAAGAATCTCCATAAAAGTTCATAGGTGAGTACTAGACTACCTGCCTTTTTGATCCATTTTAGCCACTTTCCCTGCATTTGCTCAAAATAATCTATTCCATTTGGTTATAGATAAGCCTTACCCATCCCATGGTCTATAATTGTATATTACCACTAATGAAAATAAATGGGATCATACCATAGGTAATTTGAGGGGACCCATGAATGTGTTAAAGGATTTAGGAGCTACATCTGTCTATCAGAAGTACAAGGGCAGCCTTGGAGTCATTTATTTTGTTTCCTATTCACAGATTTAAGTTGCACTTGTAAATGGACAGGGATGAGTTTCGTTTCATGTGGATGGGGAGTTTGTTCCATAGCAGAAGTATCCTCTATGAAATATATCTGTCCCTCCATACCCTTCTTTTGATGTTGCAGAAGAGGTTTAGATCCCTAGGCTAAGTATTTGTGATGCCATTTGACTTGCTGATGTGCTGCAGTAGGTCCATCAGTAATGGACCAGAGGATGCCTTGTATGCCAGATACAGGTCACCTCTTAGTAGTCTGTAGAATAACAAATACAGTGTCAGGACTTTGAGTCAGTCCATGTAGGACGTGTTGTGTAGACTTTGTTTCCATTAAGTAAGGTAAATTTGTGGGCATTCTAGTTGTTGCATCTCTCTGGACAGATACATGCTAACGGGGGCATTATATTCAATGACTGGCTTAATGAGGGCTGAGTAAAGTGGAACAATGACATCCATAGATTTAAGCACAATCCTTTTGTTTATAAGCTGTGCGATATAGAAGGACTTTCTTACAACAATAGATGCACATTGGTCAAAGGTTAGATCACTGTCCCCATAAGTTGCAAAATCCAGAACTGGGTCAACCCTTGGGGCAAATTGTCAAGTGGCATATGAATTGCATGGCATATGGCATTTGAATTAGTTTGAAGAGTGTAAATTGATTTTTGATATTTCAATCTGATGTTTGTTCAAAAGTATTTCTTTATTAAATAATGTAAAACCCCAATATATTTGAACTGGGTCAAGAAGACCAGGCTGATGATATCAGGGTAACAGTTCAGTGTATGCTGTTTAATATTACTTTGTCAGAAATGTTTACATTTATATAAAATGCAGTTTACAGAATGCCCTTGTTCTGATTTACTGTGCTGTTTTGTATAGCCCAATGACACACAAAAAACAGTAAACCCTTCCTACTACTGCATTTGCAGAAATAATTCTATCAGCGTGTGACTGTCAATAATTGTACAGAATAAGCATTTTAATTGAAAATGTTAAGACTAATGAAGTTATGGATTGCAGTGTTACTTTTTAGGTTTATTAGTTTTAAGTTTTATTTATTTTTTTCAATTTGGAATGAATTGTATTTATATACATTCTTAACAGTTTCAGTTACACTTAAACATATTAATAAACCCATGTTGGTACAAAACCAATGGGTGTTTTGTGTGTATTCAGCACGTGGTCCTGCTTGGTTTTCAATATCTTTTGTATTTGTGAAAATAGTTGCCTTAAGGAAAAGAAGTCAGACATGTAATTATGGACTTCAGTGCTCTACAAGAACACTGTTTAAACACACCCAGACCGAGTATTATTTCTTTACAGCCGGAAGTATGCTTCCTTCTTGTTGTCATTCAGCTCTGTGAACATCTGTTGGTTAACATCACTGATTTCAAAAAGCAGCCTTCTTTTACCAGATTGCATTGTAACTGAGCTGTAATCTTTCTCTGCATTTTTAAATACTGGAAGCATGTCATCATGTGGGAGGATACTGTTAGATTTCAAAAAATGAAAGATAGAAAGTCTTTGTTAAATGCTATGTACTGAAGAGTCAGACTATAATACACATTAGAATGAAATGAACTAGCATGTAAGCTTTCTGTATTTGTATGCTGTGCTATTTAAGCAAAATTTGAGAATTTGATCACTGCATGGTTATAAGACTTTTGGCATATACAGGCCCTCAGATAACAGTTTAGGAGAAAGCCATGTATTCTGACATTCCTGGCTGCTAGTATTGAGCAGCAATAACAGCTATGTAGTGGAACTGAGTGTGTTACTTTCATGTACACTGAAGTTTAATTCTTAAAACATTTACTTTCATTACAAAACAGGTATTTTCATATAATCTAGCATTCTACACCTGAGCACTCAAGAGCACTCATTAGTTATAACTTGTATTTTTTCTTATATTTACTACCAGAAGAGGATAGAGAGTTCATAGCAGGAGGGGGGATGCAAGAATCACCCAAATGATAGGACTAACTATAAATAATAGAAATGCGATGTGGTTATATTATGACAGGTCAACTTTCAGCATGGTGACCATTTAGCATAATTAATAGGTCATACACTAATGGATATGCTAAATAATCTTACACTGTAGTATACATGCCAGAGCTACTTTGAGAAAGAGATTTCATTTTAGTCATTGTACACCTCAGATGTATGACTATGAACAACTTAGACAATAATGGCACCAGTAATGTATTTCAACTTCTTTCACTCAGATGCACATTAGCTCTGCAAATTTGCTTTCATATTCAGATTATCTCAGGTCCTGTTATTACACCTACATTATTGATGGTATACACTTCTGATTCCTAAATGGCATAAACAAATTAGTAATGGTCACAGTACTGTATAAACACAAACTAGCCCTTCCATGCTGCAAAGACTGATCAATGACTATTTAAGTGTAACCAAACAAGTTCAGAGGTTAGTCTTATTTATTCACAGACTGCCACTGTACCCACCAACTATAGTGACTTTATTGACTGCATACACTCCAGATGTCAGACTATAATCAAATAAATAAATAATGGTTGCGCTAATGTATTTTAGCTCATTCCTGTCACACACAGAGTACAACCCACTACAACCCACCATACACAACCATGTCTACCAATGACAACCACTTTATTGATTGTGCACATTTCAGATCTCTGACAGGTATAAAATAAATGAATAAGTAAACTGTGGCTACAGTAATGTATTTCAGCATATTTAAACACACTTGAACACAATCTCTCTCTCTCTCTCTCACACACACACACACACACACACACACACACATACACACAAGAGTTCTTATACTTTCATCCATACTGCCTCAAACACCAGTTGCCTGAGGCAGTCTTCCTTATTTTCTAACATTGTTGTCATTCAGCTCTGTGAACATCTGTTGGTTAACATCACTGATTTCAAAAATCAGCCTTCTTTTACCAGATTGCATTGTAACTGAGCTGTAATCTTTCTCTGCATTGTTAAATACTGGAAGCATGTCATCATGTGAGAGGATACTGTTAGATTTCAAAAAATGAAAGATAGAAAGTCTTTGTTAAATGCTATGTACTGAAGAGTCAGACTATAATACACATTAGAATGAAATGAACTAGCATGTAAGCTTTCTGTCTTTGTATGCTGTGCTATTTAAGCAAAATTTGAGAATTTGATCACTGCATGGTTATAACACTTTTGTCATATACAGGCCCTCAGATAACAGTTTAGGAGAAAGCCATGTATTCTGACATTCCTGGCTGCTAGTATTGAGCAGCAATAACAGCTATGTGGTGGAACTGAGTGTGTTACTTTCATGTACACTGAAGTTTAATTCTTAAAACCTTTACTTTCATTACAAAACAGGTATTTTCATATAATCTAGCATTCTACACCTGAGCACTCAAGAGCACTCATTAGTCATAACTTGTATTTTTTCTTATATTTACTACCAGAAGAGGATAGAGAGTTCATAGCAGGAGGGGGGATGCAAGAATCACCCAAATGATAGGACTAACTATAAATAATAGAAATGCAATGTGGTTATATTATGACAGGTCAACTTTCAGCATGGTGACCATTTAGCATAATTAATAGGTCATACACTAATGGATATGCTAAATAATCTTACACTGTAGTATACATGCCAGAGCTACTTTGAGAAAGAGATTTCATTTTAGTCATTGTACACCTCAGATGTATGACTATGAAAAACTTAGGCAATAATGGCACCAGTAATGTATTTCAACTTCTTTCACTCAGGTGCACATTAGCCCTGCAAATTTGCTTTCATACTCAGATTATCTCAGGTCCTGTTATTACACCTACATTATTGATGGTATACACTTCTGATTCCTAAATGGCATAAACAAATTAGTAATGGTCACAGTACTGTATAAACACAAACTAGCCCTTCCATGCTGCAAAGACTGATCAATGACTATTTAAGTGTAACCAAACAAGTTTAGAGGTTAGTCTTATTTATTCACAGACTGCCACTGTACCCACCAACTATAGTGACTTTGACTGCATACACTCCAGATGTCAGACTATAATCAAATAAATAAATAATGGTTGCACTAATGTATTTTAGCTCATTCCTGTCACACACAGAGTACAACCCACTGCAACCCACCATGTACAACCATGTCTACCAATGACAACCACTTTATTGACTGTGCACATCTCAGATCTCTGACAGGTATAAAATGAATGAATAAGTAAACCGTGGCTACAGTAATGTATCTCAGCATATTTAAACACACTTGAACACAATCTCACACACACACACACACACACACACACACACACATACACACACACACACACACACACATACACAAGAGATCTTATACTTTCATCCATACTGCCTCAAACACCAGTTGCCTGAGGCAGTCTTCCTTTTTTTCTAACAGAGAATAGATAAAAAGATACTGGACAGTTTGAAATCAGGAACTCCACAAACAAAAAATGACAGGTACCCATACCACTGAGCTATGACCAAAAACTGCAGTAAACTCCAGCACTAGATGAATTTTGTTGAATCTTTATTAAGATCATCCAAATATGATGAAAAAAGACCACTTTTGTTCCCAAAGATCTTCCTAATTCTATAATACATAAAGTGTGAAACTCCCCTCGAATAATGACAAAGTCAACATGTCACCACACAAAATCTGAACATCCAGAGCAATTAATAATAATAAGTTTAGGAAAATATATTCTAAATAATAACATTATCACTTGTAAAATAAAATTGTAGCCTGCAATAAATGATATTAAAACATTGATATAATAAATAATTAAGAAAAAAACAGATGAGTAAAAATCCTTGCTTGAATTATGTATTTATTTATTTATTTGACATTTGTTAACTGGGTATGTCCATCTGAGCATGTGCCCTTTTTCAGCGGAGGTCTGGGGAGAAAAGCTCCACAAACAGTACATATAGCAAATACAAATAGAAACATTCTTTGAAACTACACAGAGCATTTAAAACAATCATTAATCTAACAACAAAAGTTGCAATGAAATGTAGAACAAGTATTCAAAAAAGCAGTGCACTCTGTTACATTAAGTCTGAGGGAAGTTTAGTACAATGTGGGCAAAGGTCATTGAGTGAAGTAGAATAAGAAGTGAAGTAACTCCACAAACAGTACTAGTAGCAGATACAAATAGAAATATTATTTGACACTGTACTGAACATTTAAAACAGTCATTAGATAATACCCATATGACCTACAGTGGTTTGGAAGAATTATAAAAACATTTAGTGCAAATTCAGTTAATATAAGCATACAAATATCCACTTATAGTGAGTATGGACAGATAGCTGTACACAAATTCATTTGAAACTTACATGTCCTAGATACATGAAATGCCTGCAGCAGCTGGTGAGACCTCAGAGGTTTCTCACTAAGAAAATTTAGGGACAGGCTGAAAGCTCTGTCACTTTACTTTGTATCTTACAGGCTCCTGAGACGTGACTTGTGCTTGGCCTGTAGGGCAATCTCTGACCCTTCCCTAATGGAAAAGCTGCACATCCACAAGTCAAATGGCACAAGAGTCACTCACTCCCTCACTCCACTAATGCCAGCCTTACTTGTGACATTAGCAGAACATGTTGGAGAGACAGATATGTCTCCCAGAGACTGCCGCTTCTCTGGAATAGACTTCTATTCACATAAAACAGAGCTATTCACTGACCCTATTCAAACACAAACTACATAATTGGATAAGAGACTGCTAATTCACCCCTGGGGTGACACCCATGTCTCTCATGGACAGGGGTAGCCAGTGCTGATCACAGACTTGCTGTGTTCATAAATTCATTATGCAAACGGGAGGAACAAATGGAGATTCTTAGGATTAACATGGCTAGGTTTGTGAAGGCTCTGATGCTGCTAGCCTAGAAACCTCCTATGAACTTGTGAACCATACTTTTGAGGAATCTCTGATAATGATTATGTGCCTAGTAAGTATCAAAGAATAGCAAACAACTTGTATAGTATAAGTACTCAAAATAGATATAGCAGATCCACATGATTATAAATATAACCCTTTTGTTTTTTAAGTGTTCATTCAAAGCTGGCATATATAAGGCACCTGTATTAACTATCCATCTTGTTCTTTTTTTTTTGTTTTTTTTATTAAGAATGCGTGTTTCATCCTAGGTTGTTAGTGCAGAACCTGAAATCTTTTTCAACACAATTAAAGCAAACACTGTAGAGAAATTTGTTTTGGTGCATTCATATGGAGTGTCATTCTGTTTGTAGCATTACTTTTCACTAAGGTAGTCATACCACAAAACTAAATGGTCTGGAAGATCTCCCAATATTTTAAAGACTTCACATGCATAGGGCCAAGTAAAGGATCCTCTCACTAGTGCAAATAATAACTTGTCTAATTTGGAATATCATTTATGTATTTGTGGTGGAAATTGTTTAGATTTAAAAATAAATTGAAAATTCTTACAGTTGACACATGGCTGTGAGCCCACAGGTCTAGATCCCAAATAGGACTTTGGGAGCCCAGTAGAACTAGTCTTATGATTCAAAAATTGTAAATCATTATAAGAATGAGTGTGAACTGTATATCAACAATGAGCACACAAGTATTTCCAAATAACTGTCCCTCAACAAAATTCAGTGATTCTGATTTATAATGTTATGTATTTTGAAAAAAAAAACATACCCATAAGCAGTCACAAATCTGTGGTCACCATCTGGTTCCTGCATGAGGTAGGAGACTGGTGTTGTACTTCCTGTTTCTGAGAGACAATAGTAAGGCTGTATCTCTAATGATGAAAATGGAGAGCAGAACACGTGTAGTCTGCCACAATTGCCGTTGAACCCACAAATTCATTTATGGGTATAAACACTGAGACTTGGAAATATTTATAATGATGTGTACGGGGTGACAGCTGCTGACAAGGAGAAGAATTTGAAAAGGGTTGGTAAATCACCCAGCTGAGTAAGTCATTTTAGTACAGAAATTGGAATGGCATTCATCCTTGCATGTGAACAGTTCCAAGTCTTGAGAATGGGTAAGTCTATTTTTAAGGGGATGAAAACACATTAAACATATTTGATTTTTCATTTAGCAGAACTATAGCCCAGCAACCTATTACCGCAACCTCCCCCTTGCTTCCTAATTTGAGAACTGTCAGTATACTTTATACAGTGTTCTGTTCTTACAATCTCACTTATATATTTATTTTTTGTATACAGATGCACTGAAAATTATGATAGAATTGTGGTAAAGAAGGGGAATCACATTTAACACTCACAGGAATAAAACCTGTAATTACAAGTCATGAGAATTGCATTTAATTTTTCAATAACTGCAAATCATTCAAGCATAACTCTGATCCAGTAGTCATTTGTAGTGTCAGTGGTGTAACAGGTACCACACTCTCCTTTGATGCAAAAGGCTGTGTGTTCTATTCTCACAGCAGGTAGATTGATAGTTGACACTGCAGTGCAACCTAAGGGGGGGCTGCACTCCTGAATGTGTTGTCCTTTGGATGAGATGATAAGCCAAGACCTTATCTGCATGAGCTGGTGTTAACTCATGTAGATGTAAAAGATCCCATGGTATCCATTCAAAAGAGTAATGGTTCTTTATTTAAAATGCTTTCTATTTACAAACTTACATATTTACAAATTTGCACACTGTACAAGTTTTCATTCCTTTCCATTATTGTCATACGATATCTTACTTTTTATTTTTATGTTAAACTTCTATGTTCATTTACTTATTTGGCCCGCCACTCCTTTTTCCACAACCACCATCTAATTTTTCCTTAAAATTATTTCTGTTCTCCATTTCCCATATAACAATTTCATTTAGCCTTTCATTCCAAATGGCCACACAAAATAAAATAATATTTTATCTACTTTATAAATCTATTCTTTGATTGCTATGTGTATAATATCCATATATAATCGTATCCATATTTATTTCATTTACATTCTTTATATGTCCAAACAATTATTACACAATTTTACCTACAGTTTTGCAACCTTTATACATTGTGAGAAAATATATTGTGTGGTTTCTTTTTTACAACAGCGTATACAAATAGTTTCACAGATTTTTTTATATGGCAAATTTCTCCTTACTTGTAATTTATTAATTGCTAATCTCCATAAAAATCTTGACATTTTACTTGATTATTACACAATGCTTTTCATACTTTTATAGAATTAACTTCCCCCCCCTAACTCAACCCAAGGATTACCACAATAATATTGTATCGTGATATTTTTTTATACCACACTTTCCTCTCATTTTCTATTTCATCAGTTTTTATGTTCCATATTTTTTTCTTGATAACATCTCATTACTTCATTTAAACGTACTTTTCCTTGTTTTAATTTTTTATCATATCCTAATGATGCTCATATCTGTACTTTAGTAAATTTAGCACAAATTTCTCATTTTTATTATCTAAAACAAAAATTTAGACAAATTTAAAGAAGCAGCATAAACAATTGTGTTTATTAATCCTAAACATCCATCTTCCTTGTCCATGTATAAGACTCCTCTCTACAGTGCATTCAGTTGTGAACCCCATATAAAAGTATAGTATTTTATTTTTCATTAATTATTGGCAACCTATAAGCACTAGCTAAATATGCAGTCTTTACCAATATAACTGCATTAATAAAATAAACCTTTCTATTAAATGATATTAAATGATAGCTTGCAAGCTTTCCAAAAACAACAAAGCTCTTTTACTTCATCTAGTATCCTATTCCATTGTTCCTCACTTACATTTTTACTCTTAAAATCTAATTCCTAACACAGAGATTTATTTCATTCAGAAAGATACTACTCCTATCTTTAGTAAATCACTAGTCCTTTACTTTTTTCTTTATATACTTTACTGTGAAGTTGCACACATGCTAAAACTGCATTTGGTTTGTTACAGTGTCCATTTTATTTTTTCTCTTACTTTTTCTTGTTTTCAATGTAGACATTTCTACTAATTATTTCTTGATGTTTTGAGTATTATATTTCTGCATTATCCTCATGTTTGCCTGCATTTTCTACAAATGTTGTAATTTGTTGCCTTGCCTATTAACGTCACTTATATTATCCAAGTCTTTAGAGAGTAGACATTTCATTCTACATCTAATCTTGTTTCAGTAAGCGCTCAAGCACAGTCAGGCTACTTAACTAGACTAATAATTTGATTTTTTTCTTCAAGTCTTCAATCTCTAGACACTGTAATCATATTAATTTTATGATTAAAATAGGTTGACTGATTAAGTTAGGAGTTGCACACTAATTTATCACCCTGTTCTACCCTATTCCCCCCATTTAACAACCCCTTCTCTTTTTCTTTTATTTCTTTTTCAGTCCCAATCTGCACCATCCCCATCTATTTTGCCCTGAATTGGCTGTCTGGAACATTTCAACAAAGTAGAGGAACTCTGGTCTCAGGAGGCACTATAAGAAAACTGCCCAGTGTATGCCCTTACAAAACTTATTGACCTTTATGTAAACAATCTCAGTTTCTCCCTTAATTTACTGGTATGCACACTACTAGGACTTTCTTATTTTTTTTAATTCATGTTTTTATTTCCTTTAGTCCCTCCACAGTCTTCTCTCCTTGCATTTTTGTTTCATTGATAGAGAGCCATCCCTTGTACAGTTAAACTCTCTCATACTTATTGCAAAGTTGGTAACTTGACTTCATTGTGAAAAACAGCTAAGTTTCAAATGCCACTGACCTGGGGCTAGTTACAGCAGCTGACTGATTGATTGTTTCTTGAAACTCTGCCGTATCTGCTTTATAGTTCTACCCCACTCCTTTCACCCTTGCTACGCTTGGGCTCACTCCACTCCCCTACCCCCTTTCCCACCTGCCCCCATAACTACAACCTTATAGTTTGAGAGACCCCACCCACAATCAACTCCCAACAAATCAGACTACTTCCCACCAAACAGAACAATTTCAAATCTGTCCACTCCCCACAAGATAAATTCAAATCTATCAAACATAGCTACATTCTATTCTCCCTCCAACATACTACAATGTACTACACCTCAAATAATATTTTACTCCCATCCACCATTTTATTCTCAGCACTATTATTATTATGATTAGCTAAAACACTCACAAATAAAACAGCCATAGCCAGCTACATACTGCCTTGGACTATATGATGAGAGAAATGATTGAGCTTGCTGAATATGCAACCAAGACTAGTAGGTCGCTAGCCTTAAGCAGCATTTTACCATCACCCAGAATGATGCCTCAATATAAACAGAAAATGGTTGACTTTAACAATTGGTTTAGTTTCTGGTGTCATTCCAGGTGGGTCCAGTACCTGACAGCTTGGGAGGATATGATTGGCAGACCATGATGCTTTGCTAGAGATGGCCTGCATCTGTCTCACTTGGGCTTCAGGCTTCTGGCAAAGGCCCTTGCCTCCCCATAGTGCCATTTTGTTAGGAAAAGGCATGAGATTGATACCACCAACAGAAAACATTTCAACAAAATGCAAATTAAAGGTCATGCTGCTAAACACTAGGAGTCTAAACATGAAATTGCACTCATTGCAAGCATTCTTAACCCTGGATAATGCTGACATTTGTGCAGTCACAGAAACCTGGTGCAAAGCTGAAGACAGCACCCCAGCCTTACCTGGTTACTCATCCTATCATACATTCAGACTGCAAACTGTGGGCAGCAAAGCCAAGGGAGATGGAGTTTCAATATATATTAAAGACATACACACCTCCAGGCTGGTCAAGCAGTATGATGCACAGGAGACACTCCAGGTGCAGTTAAGCATTGACAAGACCCCTATTCAAATCATAGCTAGCTACAGGCTGCCAAATTTGACTCAATGCCCACTTCACCTATCTGAACCTCTTTGAAGCTATGAAGATTCAATCCTTTACCCTGATCCTGGGCATTTATAACTACTCAACCATAGATTGGAAAGACTACTCATGCCAGAACAGAAATACCCAGAGATCCCTCAATTTTATCAATGAAAATGCCTTGAAACAGCTAGTTGATACACCTACAAGAGGTGATACTATCTTGGACTTGGTGTTAACCAACATGAGTAACCACTGCAGCACTCCTACAGTATCATCCTGCCTGGTAAGAGCCAACCATAAAGTGGTCACTTTTGAAATCAGCATCTACCCTGAACCCCTCTTGCTAGGGTCAAGCAAATAACTTTTCCAAAGCTGATTACGACCTCCTGAGGGATGGTAACAGCTTCACAGCCCCCTCCCCCTCTGTAAGAACTGGCACCTATGTCCAAATCTACACCAAAATACTATACGAGCATTTATATAGATGCATGGAATTAAGAATACCCAAAAGGACAAAATCATCCTCCACAAGGAAGACTAAACGTGTCTGGTGGACATTTGAAATAAATAAACTATATAACAAAAGGAAAAAAAATTGCAGTCCAGGGCCAAGAACGAGCAGGTGCTCAATTTGTAAGCAATTTTTCCTTAGCCTGAACAAGCAAGTAAGAACACTAGTGAAATCCTCTAAAGCCAGCTTCAAGTCCAAATTGGCCACATCTACTAAAGACAATCATAGGGCCTTCTTCACATATGTCAGCAATCTCAAAGGAAGCACCCAGATCTTTTCTAAACTGGTGGTCAAGGACACCACATATACAAATGCTGTAGATGTAGCCAACCTACTGGCTGACAGATTCAGTGAAAACTTCACCCCTCTGTCCCCCATCAGTAAATAAGGACATCCCCAGTACCTGCCCCTCACCCCTTATCTCTAGGGAACAGATAATCACTGTCCTCTCAAAGACAAAAAATACAGCCTCCATGGGACCCAATAACATCCCAGGCTGCATCCTACATGAACTCAGGCATAAACTTGCAGCACCATTAGGCACCCTATTTAACCAAAGCCTGAGTACCAGCTTTGTCCCAGATGAGTGGAGGACAGACACTGTCATCCCTTTACACAAAGGTGGAGTGTCCACTGATCTGGGAAATTATACACCTGTCAGCCTAACTACCCTGATCTGCAAGGCCATGGAATGGATTATTATGGACCTCATTAATAGGGACATTGGCAACATCCAAACACTTGACCCCACACAGTTTGGCTTTGTCAAGCGGAGGTCATGTCTGTTAAATCTGGTTGACTTCTTTGAGACAGTCACCAAAGCCATGGACAAGGGGTAGTGCTCACCGCCTACCTTGACTTGGCCAAAGCCTTCAACACTATTCCCCACTTGGGCATAATAGATAAACTTTCTCAACTAGGCATCAATCCACATGTTACCAGATGGGTAGCAAACTGGCTCACTGATAGAACCCACCTAATCAAAATAGAGGAAGCCACCTCAAGCAGTAAACACCTAATGAGCAGCATACCCCAGGGATTGGTCTTGGGGCCTCTGTTATTTGGGATATACTTCTCTGAGGTGCAGGCCAAAACCAGTGGGCTATGGCTGACCAAGTTTGCAGATGACTACAAGCTGGGCATGATCATCAATTCCCCAAGTGATGTGGATGTCCTCCAAAAGGGTCTCACCCAAACAAATGACTGGTGCCAGAAACATGGCCTCAAGCTGAAAAAAATGTATCATCATCCCCTTTGGGGAGAGTGATCTCCCCACATATTATCACATTAATAACAATGTCCTATCACACAATCAGTAGTCAGGCATTTGGGCACCCAGGTTGATAGCAGCCTGATTTTTGACCACCATGCTGCTTCCATTGTATGGGAAGCTTTCTACATGGCCCATCTCATAAGTAAGGGTATCTCATCCAGGGACAAGCAGGTCATAACATCCCTGTATTATTCCCTTTTAAGGCCAATTATTGAATACAACTCCCCCTTTGGCATGTACCTTGCAAAAGCACATTCAGCAGCTGGAGAAACCACAGTGGTTCCTCACCAGGAGAATTGAGGACCTCAAACATCTACCCTACACAGATAGGCTAAACACCCTGTCTTTCTACTCATTTCATACAGACTCCTCAGAGGTGACCTCTGTCTGGCATACAAGGCAATCTCAGTCCCAACCTCAATGGGACTGCTGCATATCCTCAAGTCAAGCTCCCACTCAAGTAACCTGCATGTGCCACCTCAACCTGGTCTGTGACATCAATAGGACTTGCAGGTGGGGGCAGATTTATGTCTCAGAGACTCCCCCATCTGTGGAATAGACTCCCTCTCCACATCAAGCAGGGTACCTCATTATCCCTTTTTTAAGCACAACCTGGATAACTGGATGGGAAACAGAAAATACACCCCTGGGATTTCACCTGTGTCCCTGCTGGACAGGGGCTTTGGGTGCTTACTTGTGTAAACATGGGCTAAACTCTTGGCTAGGCCTCCAACAACATGCCCCAAAACAAAGCCACTACCCCAATATCTCCTTCCAATTATTTTACTATCCTTTCCCCTACAACTTCAATACCAAAATAAAAAACAATGTTGCCATCAAACCCACTTTATTTCCCTAAATCCCAACGACAGCCGACTATATTCTTACCTCATTCTAAAATTACTACTGAGTGCTGATATACATCCAAACACGCAAGCAAACTCCAAAAGCCAACATCCAAACACACAAGCAAACTCCAAATGCCAATGCCTATATACCATCAACCTAAGAAGTGTATGCAACAAAATAACCTCCCTGCATGCTTGAACAGAATAAAATCATCCAGCTATATTAATGCTAACAGAAACCAGGCTACACTCCAGCATAAAATATACTGAGATTATACCCGCCAACTTCACCATATACAGGCTATACAGACTAAACATAACTTTATACCCTCACAGTATAACCAAATTTCATATTGCTGAAATACTAATAACCACCCTAAACCTTAACAACTCTAAAAAATCTGTATCATCATAGTCTACATCCCTACAGGAAATACTATAGCAGTCTTGGAAGATATACTGTCCTGGACTACTGAAAACATCAAGGTAGAAACAGTCATCATAGGTAACATGAATCTAAACTGGCAAACCATCACTGCAAACTCCCCCACAACAATTATCAGCATGTACAGTTTCAAACAACTAATCTTCAACCTAACAAGGTTCAACAAAGACTTTACTACTCACTCCACCTTAGACTGGAATCTTTTATCTCCTCCCTCCAATTTCTCCTCCTCAGGTACACTCCCATTCTCACTAAGTGACCATCTTCCAGCTGTTGCATCAGACCCACCACCCACCTTCCTAATAAACACTCCATAAAAATATTTAGAAATACCACTAGACTTAACCAACAAACACTCAACAATTTAATATTAAGTATTAATGTGTCACCTTTAAAAATTCTACCCCTCAGCTATATCATTCAATTCTTCAGTACCACCTTTCTGAAAATAATTGTTAGCCTTGCCCCTGTATGAACAAAAAGAATAAAGAAAACAAAAAAAACATGGTTAACCACTAACTGCAGTGACCTTATGAAACAAAGAAACACAGCAAGGGATAAATGGAAATATAGCAAAGCCCAGCAAAATCTCCAAGCCTTTAAAGCACTATGCATCAAAGTTATCATACTAGTGGATAAATGTCAGGAAATCTACTACTCAAACTTCCAGCTACAACACAAACCCAAACCCAAAAATGTTGGCACTCTATAACTACCCTCCTCAATCCAGGAACTAACAAAGATCATTCCACTTCACCCAATGCCCCCCATCACAGTAGCAGAGGAATTCAACAGACCTATTCACCCCCAAAACTAACTCAGGACTCCCCCACCCAAACCTACACCCTAACCAGAATAACGCAACACCACCTACAACAGACCAATCCCATAACTACACCAATAACCAACAAATTAGCCACAACACTACTTTCTCCTTTCAGCCCATACCCACCTCTATAATAAAAAAGCTACTGCTCAAGCTGAAATCCTGCTCATTATCAGCCAACAGCCTCCCACCCCAATACCTAAAACTTGCAAGCTGACTCAGTTGTGTATCCAGTCAGCATCCCAATAAGCAGATCACTCTCAGAAGGCACAGTCCCTACAATATGGAAAATGTCAAACATAATGCCAATTCATAAAGGAGGACATTCCATGGAAATATCTAATTCCTGCCCAATGTCAATTCTATCCCCATTATCCAAAATCATGGAAAGGTGTAGTCACCAACAATTAATGAAATATCTACTTCAAAACAACTTGCTGATTTAAACTCAGCATGACTTCAGGCAAGATCATAGCACATCCACTGCACTATTGTCCTTCACATACACAGTTAATAAGGTCAGGGACAAAGGATACCTAGTATGTATAGTATTTCTGGACCTCTCAAATCCTTCAACAATTTTCTCATACTTTACTGCTAGACGCACTATCCAAACTAGGATGCTCTGCTACTACACTTCAGTGTGGCTCCAAAGCTATCTACATGATCAGAAGCAAGCAGTCAAATGGTCTAACCAATTCTCCCCCTTCCTACAAAACCCTACAGAAGTCCCCATGGGTCCATCTTAGGACCTCTACTGTTTAACATATTCACCAATAATCTGTACACCTCCTCTTCCCCAGGAACATTAATTCATTATGCAGATGACATGACCTTAATTTGTACCTCTCATTCTCTCCCAGAACTGCTAGCCAAAGCCCAACAATTATTCACAGCAACTGAATCAAGGCTCACAAAGTTCTAACTCTTTTTAAATCTCCCCCCAAAAAAACAAAACTATAGTCTTTCACCCCAAAATCACCACCCTCAGCCCAGACCAATTTAATATTCTCACAGCTGACAAAACCATCATAGACAATGTCCAAGAAACTAATCTCCTAGGTGTTACTATTGATAAACTCAACTTTGACCTTTATATCCAACAAAACATCAATAAGACACATATAAAACTAGGACTCCTCTACAAAAACAGGTAATTTCTTACCACATTCATCAAGACCACACTGCTTAAAACCTTCCTGCTCCCCTCCCAATTATATGGTTCCTGTATACTAAACAAGCTACAAACCTCCACCAAGGCTAAAATGGAATAATGCTACAACAAAATAGCAAAGTTTGCAACAAACTCCAACTACCATACACATCACTGTATACCACTAAAACAACTAAATTGGCTGTAACTATCAAACCAACTTACTTGTGTATAGCTAACTACAATACAGAAACTATACTATAGGCCCACTGCCTGTCCTGCCCTATTGACCTAATCCAATATTACAAACCAAACAGAATTCTCAGATCCAAAGACAAAAACATTCTTAAAACCTACAAGCCTGCCAGAAACCACAAAAAATCACTTTACTCATACTCTATCACCAAGTTATGGAACACTCTTCTACCAAATGTTAGGCTAATATCTAGCCTACTTCACTTTAAAGACTCCCTAAAAGAACATCTAAATAATCATGGTTATGCACATGCCTTACACCAGGCTAATTTATTACTTTCCCTCCCTACACCTCCTCTTGCTACACTAACCTCCCCCTCATAAAATTAATCTACTATCTCTCAAACTGAACTTTGTAAAACTATGCACCATTCTGTCTCTAGCATTTTATTCATTCACCAGAGGAATAATATTCTGATTGATCCAGTCTTTGTTTCAATTTGCATATGAATGTAAACTGTGAATATTCTACTGTTAATACAAAAGTAAACCTAAGTACCTGCCTATAATTCATCCATTAGTATATTTTTATATAAGTAATCTGTTGTATACTATGTGTAACAGTGTTATAAATATGTAAGAGTAATAAATGTGGAGATGTGTATAATATGTGTAACAAAGGTTTTTAAATGTGGAGCTTTTTCTCCCAGGTCTCTGCTAAAAATGGGTTATGCAACCAAGTCAGACTATCCCGGTAAACAAATGTCAAATAAATAAATAAAAATAAAATTTAAAGTCCTACATATTAAACAGTAATGTATACAACATGTAACTTCTTTTATCTAAACTTTCTTTCTCATGAGCAATACAGTATAATCTGCATGGGTAAACATGATTAGAATGTTTATCCCTTCCTTGCTAATATAAGCGGTGCTGCTCATGTGTGAATTTACATCTCTGACTAGAACATTCATGACTAATACAAATAATATAGTGCTCATAATATGACATCCCTTACATATGCCATTTTTATATCTATTTTTTGCTTAACCATCTATTCACTAAAATTCTTACTTTATTTTTATTTTATGCAGAGCAACATACATTCTTTATTTTCTTACTAATATTATATTCTTCCATAATTGTCCATAAAAGCTTTATTTAAATACTCCTATCATGATCTTGGTCTCGACAGCCCTGTTTGTAATATTATCCACAATTTCCTGACTTTCTTTTCTCTTTAAACTATAAATGCTATATTCCATAGCACTTTTCATTTTACTTTCCGTTCTCTTCTGAATTATTTTCATAAAAATCGTATCTGTATTATTCAAAACTATAGGTTTCAAATTTTCAATTTTATTTTTCACTTCCTTTTTCCATACAAATTTAAGTACACCACTGCATAAATCTCTAAACATAAAACCTTTATTTAACCACTCATTCATAACTTTTAAGAAGTATTTTCTGCCAATCCATAAAATTTTTATAAAATTGATATCGTATTCCATCTGGTCCTGAAACTGACTGTAAATTAACTTGTCTAAGCACCGTATCTATTTCATATAAAAAACTCTTGTTCTCTAATTCATTATTTATTTTTTTAAGATGCCATTCTTTTCCTGTACTTTTTCTATCTTGAAGCATCTTCTTTACATAATTTATTATGATGTTCATAATTTGTTCCTGAGATCTACTCACCTCTCCTCTATCATCTTTCATTTCTCTCATTATACTAGTGGTCTCTTTAACTGTGCTAATCAGATAAGCAGATAATCTTTTTTACCTTGTAAATAATATATTTGCTTAAATAATAAGTATTTAATTTTCTCTCGATTCTTTTCATAAATTCTCCATTCTCTCACATAATAGTCTCTCATAACATTGTCTAACATCCCTTTTCAAATCCTTTACATTATCCATATACATTGTTTTATAATAGTTTCTGTTTTTCTTACATTTAACTGACATTCTATAAAACATTTTTTATATTTTTTTCTTTCAAAGCTAGCCACCCACTCAGACCAATTTTTATAATGCACTTTAGTGGAAATCTTGTCTTTCCATAAATGCATACCTATTTTTCTTCAGTTTTCATCCCATAATTTTTCATTTATTCCTCTTACTTATCTTCCCAATCTGTGTCCGCGGTAGTGGTGCTGTGATAACATTGTCGCCTCACAGTAAGACACTGTCCGGTTCGATTCTCAGCTAGAGCATCTTCTGCGTGGAGACATGCGTGAATGGGCATACCTTCGTTGAAGGTTGTGCGTCAGAGCTGGTAACTCGGCACGTAAAAATCAACTACCAATCATTAGCGAACCGGAGTTCCGCTGTGGCGACCCCTAACCGCGAAAAGCCAAAAGACACAAACAGACTTATTTTCCCAATCTGACATAATCATTTTCTTGTATTTCTATTCATAAGGTTGAGTGATCTGAAAAGCCTTTTACTAGTGTCTGTCCCTTAGCTATATTTGAACCTTATAATATAATAATTTATGCCTCATATATATATATATGTGTATATATACATATATATATATATATATATATATATATATATATATATATATATATATATATATATATGATTATAAGGTTACAAACCCTGACTAACCCCCACTCAAACATCAACTATCAATGAAACCCTTATTACAGGAAAGAAACTCTGATTCTCTAACTGTTTAGAAAACTGAGTATATGTCTCTCACCTACTGGAAAGTATTAAAGTAAGGATGATATCTTGTCTCAACCATGTATGTTTAACACTAGAAATGTATGTGATTTCCCTTATCAGTTGTAATCTCTATTTCCTATTCAGTTAATAATTTCCAACTATTTCCTGTGTGTATTTTAGAAAATCTTGAACATGTGTGTATATGTTGTTGAACAAATGTCCATTTTGTAATAATTCACTGTATTTATACTTGTTATGTATGTCTGGAGCTTTTCTCCCCGAACATCTGCTGAAAATGGATCTATATCCAGTCGGACTTTCCCGGTTAACAAATGTAAAATAAAATAAATAATATATATGTGCATGTGTGTGTGTGTGTGTGTGTGTGTGTGTGTGTGTGTGTGTGTGTGTGTGTATATGTATATATATATATATATATATATATATATATATATATATATATATATATATATATATATATACACACACACACACACACACACACACACACACACACACACACACACACACACACACACACCTCAATTTTATGTCCACAAATTATCCCAGATCTTTAAATTGCCATATTTTATAACTTCAAAAAAATTCTTAACATTGTTTCCTCTTTTCATTTTTTTCTGTCAGATCACAATTAAAATCTCTCATTAATCCAAATTTTTATGTAACAAATTTTCCTTTCTTTACTTGTAACATAAGCATACCGTGCTGTAATTCTATATACCTGATTATGCCATCTGAGATCTACAAGAGTTAATCTTCCCATCATTGCCAATGTTGCGTTCAATAGTTTCACTGACTTTTTACAAAGTACAACTACGCCTGAACATGGCTGCTTTTCTAGGTTTCATATTGATTACCTCCCCAAAGTTTCTTTGTTTGTAATTTCTCTTCTTGTGTCAAAAATCTTACATCTTACAATATTATTACATCAACATCACACTTACTACACCAGTTTAGGATGATTATTCTTCTACTTCTTCTACTTATATCTTCAATATTATTTACATTTACTGAAAGCACTCTAACGGTGTCATTTAATCTAAGTTATAGTTTACAGAAATTGTGTAAATTTGAAGCATTTATCACATTTACTTGATCTGTTTCCTTTCTTTTTCTCTTTTACACTTATATCTTTTAAACTTTCTTTTCTCTTACTCTGCTGACAATAGAATCATTTTTACCTTTCACTATTTTCCAGTTTATATCCTCATCATTTGTTTCAGAACCTTTTCCTATATTATTTTCTTTTTCATTTTTCTCTTTATCCTATTTTTATTTTTACCCTGATCTTGCTTCCCTGCTTCCTGTTTATCTTTTATTGGGACTGTTTCTTGTCTTAATATACTGTCTTCACATTTGTTTTCTACTACTTCATCCTTTTTCGCTAGATTACAATCCATCCATAAATCCCCCAAATTTGTTACATTTATAACATTTCATTTCACACTTTTTTGCATCAAGATGGGTTTCTCCACAAGTTGAACATTTCATCTTATCACAGTTATTTATCAAGTAATTATCTTTTCCACAGGAAAAAAAATGTTTTTGGTTGTCGTGAATATTTTAGAACACCTCTGTTACCCACTGCGTTTATCATACTAGGGACACGAACAATGTTTTCTTTCCCCATTTTCACTTTGTCAGCCCCATCTCCAGTCCAGAATTCTCTGTTATCATAGACATTACTAATGTCCTTAACTTCTTTACAAAGTTTGCTTAAATGTTCCTTTAAAGTCTCTTTTTCAACTGCAGTTCAAAATAGAACATGTATTTTCTTTTTTTTTCTTTCTCTGTGAAATGCTTTAACCACATAAAAATTCCATGGTTTACAGTTCTTTTTCTTTCCATAATTCCCCATAAACTTTCCAGAACAGAAACAGTCTCAAAAGTAATGTCACAAAATGTGTCTTTATGAATAAGAATAACTGTTCTTGCCTCCTGAGCCTTCATTCTCAATGGGACCATTCAATTATCGCAAATGTCATACCATTCCATTTCTTTTTCTGCTTTGTTCTGAATTCCCACCCTATATTTCCTTTAATTGTTGACATTTCCTTCCTCTGTTCATCTGTCATCACTTTCCCTGCAATTTCTGTAACAGTCTCAGCATAGGATTTGTTTACCTGGCAATCATCTTTCAAAATGGTTTCTGATTCATCCAATTGAATTTTGTCCATAATTTCACCCCATGAAACATCTTTTCCACTCTGTGGCTGACTGTGCAACAACAATTAACGCAAAGTATCATCCCGCAACCCTCCTGACTGGAAAGTTGTAATAACACAGCCATCATTGTTTTGAGCACTTGGTCCCAATGAAACTAATTCTGCTGAAACAGATACTCAGAATCTTGTAGAGCTTCAAAGACTGCACTGGCATTTGTGTCTTTGCTATCCGCCATCTTGGATCTCCTTGAGTGCTGTTCTCCCAGCTGCCACAGCACTAGGAATAGAACAAGCACTCTCCTGATGAGTAGGGGAGGCTCCCCAGTAGTACAAATACCACTTCAGCTCTCCCTTGAAAAGAGGTTACTAGCCTATTGGGACCAACCTGGTCAGCAAAGGCTAGAAAAATAAACAAACAAATAAATTAATAAATAAATTGAACTTATTGAGACTTCACCATTGCTAGAAAATGTGTCTTTTTAGCTAAACAGAGAATTTTTGGTGATAGTAAATGAAGGACCTGTATTTGCAGGCCACCCCAAGCTTCATCATTGTCATTCTATCATGAAATAACAAATACAGATGAATAACTTAATCAAAAATGGAAATGTTAAAATCACAGTAACCAAAAATTTGGGAGAAAATCTTTAATATTGTATTGGCATAATGATTAAATTATATTGTATTTTAGTTATCTGTTGGAAGCATTCATGTAGATAATGTATATATAGTGTAGTAGTGTGATTATAGGTTTACTTTTGATATTGCTGTATTTTATTTTAAAAAAAAAATCACAGTAACAGTGGCATAGTACTAGATCAGTGGTATAATATGGAATCAGATGGTTTTGAAAGATGTCCAGAAGAATGTAGTCATGCTGTTGAGGTTGGATACTAAAACAGCCTTTCACTGGGGGGGGGGTGGCATATCTGCTCATGTTGTTTGCTATTTATCTTGAATTCTTAGCTGTACATGTAAGGAATTTTGATATTATGAGCTACAACTGGGTCTGAACAAATTGAAAATAATGATATTTCCAAATTACATCTTTTAAAGTCAGGCAGACTACCAGAAGGATCTTGCTTGACTATTCGGCATACTAAATAAGCACAAACAACTGTTGAGATATAAAATTAATCCCACTAAAATACAAACAGTGGTGGATAATTATGTTCCATTAGGTGCACTTTGGAAGGAGTGTCCATATTTGACAGGCCATTTGAAATTGAAATAGTCGTGGATGTACCTTAAAGAATCTGTTGAAAAGTAATTCAGTGTGATCTTGAAAGAAGTGATTATTAAAGTGTGGATGTTTTATGTAAATTGGTGATCATAGGCACTAGAAATGGATTATTGAGCAATGGTTCTTCAAATTTATGTACTACCTCGATTTCTACATATAACACTGCTTTATATGTCAGGCCCCATAATGACAAAGCACTGGATGTTGGACTTCATTTGGAAGGAGAGACATCTAAAGGTGTTGTGGGAGTAATTAACTCTGTGAAAAAGAACTGGTGACGGCTTGGGATTGTTGACATGCTTTTATACATTCAGTTTATACAGATGAAAACTTACTGTCATTATATGTGAGTGTACATTTGCTCGTGGTATCGAAGAGCAACTGCGGCAGAATTAATCACCCAATGGTGTGAACAATGGCTGTAGATGATTGTCACGGCTGAAGTGACACCCCATCCATATGTGCAAAAATGAGGAAAAAAAGGGTTGTGGTTGAATGGATGGATACGGATGAGATTTATAAGACAGATTAAAAGGATGTACTCCATCAAGATGCTAAATTAAACTAGGGGGTCATGCTTATTACTCAGAGGTAATAAAGACTTGTAGTTGGAAATTTTGCCAAGCAGTTTAAGGTTTGGTTTTATACTGGAAAAATAAGCAGTAGCTTCAGGTAATAATGCCAACAGAATCTATGCAAATTGATGTGCAAAGATAAAACATTTTTTGGCATTGACAGCATCGGGGCATTAGTTTGAAATACTGGCAGCAGTTAGTGAAAGGGGATAGGCTGAAACCTTGATAAAAAGGGAGGAGCTAGTATAGATTAGAGCAGGGGGATAAGGATAAGTACCAAGTTCTAATTCAGGAGATGATATGACCGATGTTCTGTACCCTGGGGGATTCTGATGAATTACAACTGATTATGTGGATTAGGCAAGTGAGTGAGGAACAAATCTCAGGAGGGATATTTGATAAATCAGATTTAGAAAGTGCTGCAAGGGGGTAAAGTAACAATAGTAGACAGGAAATGGTTAAAATAAAGCAGAGACTTAGACTTCAAGTATATGAGACAGACCTGAGGAAAGATTTCTGAATTTGAAATATGCTCTTAAAACAAGTAACTCTAGAAGTTTTGCCTGACACTGCCTACACAGGAGCTTTAATGTATCAGATATATTGGGGGGAAAACAATTTCCAGGAGTACCTCAGGAATGCTGTCAATGTGATTCAAGCAAAAGGGGGACTTGAGGCTGTGTGGTTCTAAGTAAATTATAAGGGTATAAGCAAAAAGCATGTAAAATGTTGGACAAACTTTTCAATAGGAGTATTCACTTGGGTATAGTTTTATATTTCTCGGAAGTCCAAATAGAAACAGATTTTTTCCAGCTGTAATAAGTGTATGTTGTTGCTGATAATATTAGTAGCTAAAATAATGAAACACTGGAAAAACAGGACAAGTTGGGGATCAAGAGCTGAAAAGTTTATTTATAGAATTAGTGGAGGCAGAAGAAGCAGTAGTGAAAGGTGAGCAGAGGTAAGGGTAGCTGAAAATGTTTGCCAGTGCTCGATTCCTAGGATTCTTTATTGCTCCTGCGTGAGATAATCGGTGGAATAAGCAATGTCTGAGTAGAAGAGGGATAGTTGCAGCACTAATCCTGTGAGTTATTGCCTTGAGTCAGGTGGCACTGGATTATGGCTATTAACTATATAATTTCTATACAGGAAAATGGATGAATCGTAGTAATAAAGGGATTATGGTGTCAGTGAAATAGGGGGGTTGAAGTCTTTAAACTGCAAATACTTGATAAAGTTGGTTTGTTGTTGAGTAATGTTTTATATTCCTTGTGAAGTTAACAAAGTTTTGCTTTACATAAAATGTGCACTATATCAGCATATTACATATGCTTAACCACAACAAACAAACATTTGTAAATTAGAAAAAAATTGCCTTTTGTAAAGTATTTAAATACAAATAGATGCAGACATGAACAAGTTGGAACATACAACTTGCCTGCTTCAAAAAAATTTTTATTTTAATTAAGTTCATTATATAATAGTAGCATTCACTGTCTGACCCATGAGTGGTTCAGGATGTATGCTTGCCTACTGCTGTACTATAATGGTTAAATCATGCATATTAGTAAATGCTTAATCACCTAGAAATCTGGTGATATAATAAAAATATCTCCTGGTGCTGCAGTATTAGCTATTGCTACAGATACAAAGAAAGATTAATCACATTATTTGGATGGAGGGGTCTATATTATAATCCTGAAAGGCCTTAACATTGAATGTATGTACATCGACACATAAAGGTCGATGTACATAAACATCGAAATACGTAATTGGCGAAAATCACGATGACGAACGTGCTACATCAAGCAAGAGCGCCTCACAGGTATGTTCAATCTAACATAAAAAACTGAAATTAACCCACTTTTGCAGGGGGCAAACACCCCTGCACCCCCATGTGGGGGGCTGTGCCCCCACGCCCCCCCCTACTTAAATATACCAACTCCGAGATTGCACTACATTGGGAAAAAGGATATATTTCCTTATCTCCACGATCATACTGCTGGCTAAACAAACACGTTCGGTGTTGTGATTTTTGCCGATTTCGTGTTTTGATGTTTATGTACATCGACCTTTATGTGTCGATGTACATACATTCGATGTTAAGGTCTTTTGGGATTTTAATATAGACCCGGACAGAGAAGTCTGTATTTGTTCTAAATGTCCCAGACTAAGCCATGCACTTTTGCACGCACACAAAACTATTGATGAGTTTTACTGCAATATAAGGTATATCCTGCCGCATATAAATACAGCACAGCATTACATTGCTTCTGCTTAGTAATTGCTTGTGTTGTATAGACGCTGTTTACCTAGTGCTTCAGAGATTACAGGGTTCAATCCACCCCACACTCACATACACAAGTGAACATTCACTTCAGTGGACATTTCATTTATTTATTTATTTACATTTGTTGACTGGGAGTGTCCGACTGGACGTAGGTCCATTTTCAGCGGCGGTCTGGGGAGAAAAGCTCCACAGTTAAAATAAACAGTAGTTGCATTGGATTACATAGCGATTAACAATTTAACATAGCAATTAATTACAAACATATTTACAGATGGAGAACATAGTACATCAGTAGACAACTAGAATCTTTATCTGTGAAGTACATAACAGACATTAACAAATGTTACAATAAGAAGTTCCTGCTGTATAATAAGTACTAGGCTTATGAGCATCTGAGCTTGCTATAATCAAGGTAGTTAGTGGGGTGGAAAGAAAGGTAGTGGTTGGATGGGGTGGGTGATATTAGAGTGGGAGTTGCAAGGGCATAGCCAGCATGTTTTTAGGTGCGCATTTAGTAAAGTTTTGAAGTGGGTGCATGATGGTACGGAGGCAATTGTGGGTGGGAGGGAGTTCCATAATTTGGCTATGGCGCAAGAGAATAGTGCTTCACCAGCAGAGCTATTGGCTTTAGTGATCTGCAAGTGATTTTTGTTGCTGGATCTTAGTGGTCTGGTGGTGCGATAGGGTTGGAGTAGACTCTGGAGGGATGGGACATTTAGTGGATGGTTTACTAGTTTGTGGGCAAGTGATATTTGATACCATTGAAGGAGGTGAGGGAGTTCAAGCCAGCCCAGATCAGCAAGTGAGAGACAGTAATGACTACAGTAGGATGCCCCTGTGGTGAATTTGGAGATTTTGTTGTAGCAGGTCTCTAGTTTGTTTAGATCGCATTGTCTTAGGTTGGTATATATTGGAGAGGCATAAAGTAGGGTGGAGATAAGGTGGGAATTTGCTATTGAAATCTTTGCTGCTTTGGTGAGAAGTTGCTTATTTCTGTATAACGCTCCTAGTTTTTTGTGAACTTTTTTTATGGTCATGGATATGTGAATGTCAAATTTTAGTTTATTGTCTATTTCCACTCCTAGCAATTTGGTGTGTTCAGTTGTGTATATAGTGGTGATGTCTTTTGCCGTAATGTTAAAGTGAGAGTTGTTCTGAGTATGTTTGGTGGGTTGGAAGATGAGTAGTTTAGTTTTGTTTTGGTTGAGTCTTAATTGGGCATTGGATAACCAAGTTTCAACAGAGGAAAAGGCTTCCTGTGTGACTTTTTGCAGTTTGGGTAGGGACTGGGCTGAGCAGATGATGGTTGAGTCATCTGCATATTGTATGAGTGTGCCATGTTTGGTGGCAGAGGCTAGATTATTGGTGAAAACAGAGAAGAGTAGGGGTCCAAGGATGGATCCTTGGGGAACCCCTATAGAGACAGGTAGTTGGGGAGATATGTCATTCTGCCATACAATGGATTGTTGGCAGTCAGACAGGTAACTCTGAAACCAGTTGGTGACTGATTGAGAGAAGGATAGGATATTGAGGACAGAGATGAGTTGTTTGTGTGGGACCATGTCAAATGCTTTAGATAGGTCTAGGAAAGTAGCAGAGGAGAGATAGCCATTGTTTTTATGCTGAAGGATAGTGTTAGTAAAGGAGAGTAAGGCAGTGGTGGTGCTATGGTTTGGTCGGAAACCATGCTGAGTATTGGATAGGAGGTTGTTAGTAAGGAGATAGTCTGAGACCTGAGAATGTATGCATCTCTCTAGTATTTTGGAGAGTGGAGAGAGAATAGCTATGGGGCGGTAATTGGTTAGTTCTGTGGAGGGGCCGCCTTTGTGGAGGGGAATTATATGTGATACTTTCCACAGTGTGGGAACGTAACTTTCTGACAGAGATTGGTTAATCAAGATGGATGCTGGGTAGGCCAGAGTATCAGCTGTGACTTGTAGGTATTCACTTGGGAGGTTGTCTGCTGCTAATTTGGTGGGCTTAAGTTTAGTTAAGAGTTTTTTTATGTTGGAGATAGGTACAGGAGATAAAGAGAAGGCAGTGGGGAGATTACTAGTCGAAGGTGTGGGTTGGAGGGGAAGAGGGTTGTGTTGTTTAGCTAGTGATAGTATGGTTTGTGTGAAGTGTGTGTTGAATGAGGTAGCAATATTTTCGGAGGAGTGAGGGATGTTAGGAGGAGGGGTACTGACTTTACCTGGGTGGAGGATGGAGTTTATGGAGGACCAGAATTGTTTGGGGCTGTGTTGGGAGGAGTCTAGGGCAGACTGGTAGTATTGGAATTTGTCCTGTTTTATTAGCTTTTTAACTCTATTGCGTAGTTCTAGGAATTTCTGACTAGTTGAGGGGGCTTTGGTTTTGCACCAGTGCTCCCAGGCTTTATCCCTGTTTTTCATTTCTGACTTAGTGGTTTTCTGTAGCCATGGGGAGGGTTGTACTTTTATTCTGGAAAGTCTTATGGGGGCATGGTAATTAAGGATGCTCAGGAAGGTAGTATTAAAAAATTCAACTGTGTCATCAAGACTGAGGTACTTTAGGGGATGCCAATTACATTCTTTGAGGGATGAGATGAATGTGAGTGGGTTAAAGTTTAGTTTTTTATGTATTTGACGGTAGATATCAGGTTTAGCTTGGTATAGGTATTTTTTGAGTAGGAATGTTGGGGAGTGATCACTAAGGCTATCTGATAAGCAGCCTGTTATATATTACTGGGGACTCTTACTGACTAGTATCCAATCCAGGGTAGTGTACTTGCTGGAGTTTTTATTTATCCTGGTTGGTGACTGGACTAGTTGAGTGAAGCCATGAAGGTTTATATGATGGGTTGGATTGTTGTGAGAACAGGATTGCCAGTCAATATTGAAATCACCTAAAATTATAGTTTCTTGGGGGAGATGGTGGGTAGACCAGCTGAGGAGGTTTTCTAGTGGAGGGATGTTTTGGCCAGGTGGGAAGTAGCATCCAATTATGTTGATGGTTTTGTTTTGTTTTATTTTGAGGTTGGTATACATTATTTCTTCATTGCCTATTTGTGGAGCTGATGATTTTAAGATCTGGATGTTTAGATGCTGTTTAAATATTATAGCTACACTGCCTCCTTTCTTGGTTAGCTGGTCTACTCTTAGTATGCCGTAACTGGTAGGGAGTATTTGCTCACTGGTAATATGAGGTTTTAGCCAGGTTTCTGTCAGGATGACTATATCTGGGGAGTACAAGTCTATGGTGGCATGGAGTTCATGGACTTTGTTGGATATACTTCTAATATTTAGGTTAGTAGAAGGAAGTCACTTGGCTTTCAATTGGCTGTGATATGGGAGAAGTTGTGGTTTCTAGTCTGATTATGAGGATTGGGGTTGGAGATGGTAGGGCCAGGGTTGGGGTGGATGTCTCCACTTACGGCTAGTTTTGATATGCATGAGGTTATTAGTTTTCACAGTTTTTGAATGTGTTTGTTTATTAGGGAAACTTTATGATTGTCTTCTGTGGGTAATAGGTATGGTGGGAGGGATACTATGTTAAGTTGTAGGGATGCTTTATGTTTGAGTAATATAGTTGGTAGAATATGCGGGGGGTGCATATGGATGGTTCTTGAGTTGCGAGGGGAGCTGAGTGAGGGTGAGACATGAGTGGTGGTGTGAGTAGTAGTACAGTGGTAGTGGCTGAGTGGGGGAATGATGAAGATTTGGTAGGATGTAAAATATGCAAGGAGAGTGCATGTAGTGAGCATAGGTAAGGTATGCTTGCACATGTTAGTTGAGGAGGTATGATAGTAGTGGGAAAATGGAGGATGTAGTGTTGGGTTAGTGCTGTGGTTGGCTATTGGAAAGATGGGAGGGGTTTGTAAGTGTAATAAAGGTAGGACCACTGGGGGCAGGAGTGAATAGGGTGCAGGGTGGGGAGCGAAATGGGTAGAGACCCTGTTAGTTGCTCTTCTGAGGGGACTGGAAAAAATCAGGTAACAGAGTAAACTGATAAATGAACATATGATAGTGACAGAGGGTGGATGTAGTTATTAAAAATGGTGCCTGCCACAGGTAATATTTATTAACTTTGGGATTGGCTTAAGGTAATAAACAGGGAAGGTGGAGGGGGAGAACAAGGGTGTGATGAGCAGGCAGTTCTTTTGTACTGCTGATAATGAGCCAAAGCAACGACAAGTTTGTGTTTAAGAAACAATCAGAACTGACCAATGATTGCTCTGAAGTTGTAAGTCATTTCTTAACCATTTCTCAGGTGGAAAAACAGGATAACCTTGTATCAGTAGGCTACTGTGGACTCAGTTTAAATGAACAAACACACAGTATTGATCAGTTATGAATACTATTTGCTAACAGAAGGGAATAAGAGAGAAAGTGGAAGATGAGTGTGTGTGTGTGTGGGGGGGGGGTGCTGCTTACAAGCCAAAGCACAGTGCTCTCTAGGGGAAAATGCATATTGGCTCAAACACGTAGACACATACTCAAGTTAACTTTATCTTTTCACAGACATTTCAGACCCGGACTGTGCTTTTCTTATAAGAATGATAAAGGTGGTACCGCAGTTGAATACTTAAGAGTGGTGTTAGGTTCAAAGTTAACTTTAGCTGTTTGCAGACAGTTCAGAACCAGACTGTGCTTTTCTTATAAGAATGATAAAGGTGGTACCACAGTTGAATACTTAAGAGTGGAGTTAGGTTCAAAGTTAACTTTAGCTGTTTGCAGACAGTTCAGACCCGGACTGTGCTTTTCTTATAAGAATGATAAAGGTGGTACCACAGTTGAATACTTAAGACTGGTGTTAGGTTCAAAGTTAACTTTAGCTGTTTGCAGACAGTTCAGACCCAGACTGTGCTTTTCTTATAAGAATGATAAAGGTGGTACCGCAGCTGAATACTTAAGAGTGGTGCTAGGTTCAATGTTAACTTTAGCTGTTTGCAGACAGTTCAGACCCGGACTATGCTTTTCTTATAAGAATGATAAAGGTGGTACCACAGTTGCATACTTAAGAGTGGTGTTAGGTTGGAGAGACACTGAGCTCCTCATGGGGCCTGTAGCTGAGTGAATTGTAGACATTTATTATCTTTATTACAGTCAGCATTTAATATATTTCCTAACCATTTTAATCTAGGATAAAAAATGTAACACTAACATTCAAGCTTTGCATGTTTTCAAGTTTAATTGTGTTTTGTTTAACAACTGCTACAAAACAGCAAGAAGAAATAAAATGACATAATAATATTTTGGCTTTCCATCTACTTGCTTCTCCTACTTTTCTAGGCACACATTAGGATTCTTGCTTTCAACGCTGCCCCAATGAGCTGAGTTGGAGGCTGCTGTTGTGCTGACTGATTGACTCATGCTAGCACTGGAGTGGTTTGCCTCAATTCCACCGCCCCTCTCCCCTGCCACCCCAATCCTTTTGGCACTGCATTGCCTCCTTAAACACCCAAAAAATACAACTGCTGGTGCCATTTCTTCAGTCTTCCACTGCACAACCAACATACACCTTGGTGTCTATCATAGTTACTTTAAATGTCCAGGTTATTATTAACCACCCCAATTTTGTCCTCTGAAGCTTTCAAATACAAGGAACTCTAACTGCAATACTTTATTCACCACCAGCTTGATATCTCTGGAATGTTTAAAACTCCTTTCATTAATGTAATACCACCATCCCTGACAAACTAGATCTTTTAGCATTCTTGTCCTTCCACCAACTATGCACACTGTGATAAGAAGAACAGTATGTGCTTCCACCAACTATGCACACTGTTGATAAGAAGAACATTAGGTGCTTCCAGCAACTATGCACACTGATAAGAAGAACATTAGGTGTTTCCACCAACTATGCACACTGTGATAAGAAGATCATTAGGTGCTTCCACCAACTATGCACACTGTGATAAGAAGAACATTAGGGGTTTCCACCAACTATGCACACTGTGATAAGAAGAACATTAGGTGCTTCCACCAATTATGCACACTGTGATAAGAAGAACATTAGGTGCTTCCACCAACTATGCACATGGTGATAAGAAGAACATTAGGTGTCTTCACCAATTATGCACACTGTGATAAGAAGAACATTAGGTGCTTCCACCAACTATACACACTGTGATAAGAAGAACATTAGGTGTTTCCACCAACTATGCACACTGTGATAAGAAGAACATTAGGTGCTTCCACCAACTATGCACACTGTGATAAGAAGAACATTAGGGGTTTCCACCAACTATGCACACTGTGATAAGAAGAACATTAGGTGCTTCCACCAACTATGCACATGGTGATAAGAACATTAGGTGCTTCCACCAACTATGCACATGGTGATAAGAAGAACATTAGGGGCTTCCACCAACTATGCACACTGTGATAAGGAGAACATTAGGTGCTTCCATTCTCCAGTCTGCCTCATAAAATATTCTCTTAAGCATAATTTCACTGTAAGTTATATTCTGCCAATTTAAGAAAAAAACTTTTCATTACATCACACTCTACCCTTCTCTTTTTTGTTTCTCTGTTTTTTCTACACTCCTTCACAGAATGCTGTAAATACTGTACCTAAGATCTCTTTCCATTTGTATTATGGAATTATTTGTATTCTAAAACTATGAAAAGGGTTTGGAAATAAACGATTCACTTTTTGTACTTGTCCCAGGCTGAACCTGGAAATGGTCCAGACAGATCAAAATTCTTCCAAAACTAACAAAAGTAAGTACAATAAAATAAATAAATACATAAACAAACAAATAAGTAAATAGACATTCCTCAGAAATAGTTATTGCTCAATAGTGGTTCATATTACTGTATTCTGTAACTTTCACTTCTCACTGTGCCAGACTTGTAACTTCTCCTTAATTGTAATCATTCCTCCCCTTCAGGAATTCAGTCAAGCATTCAGAATAGCATCTCTAAAGCCCACTGGGCTTGAAACAGTGCCCTTTATGCATACCTCTCAGCATAATATATTACAAAGTACAGTGCTCATTTTAACTCTCAGGAGCACACTATAACATGGAAAATGGACAGTTCCGAGACATATTGATGCGTAGCTTCATAGTAATGTCTTGTGATGTACAAACATAATAATCACTACTGTAGTTGGTTCCTCCATGATTTGCACTTCCATTTCCTAGATATGTGCTCATCACTTACTTCGTCCACTTGTTATGCATTGTAATTCTGTTACATTTTCTAATGAATATAGGTAGGCCATTAAGGGGTGTTACCTTTTGTGGACACTGTGGCACCATCATTTTAGTTGCTCACTGGTGTGAAACAAATTTGATCATCCATTCCTGTCTTGTCAAAGGCCTGATCTGATATTCCTCTTGGAGTGTGAAACTGGTCAGTGATTTCCCTTTGGAAATGCTCACAGACCTCCATTATTCTTCAGTCAAAGTAACAGACGTCCATCTTAGGGAATGGATTCAGTTTTTGTTTATCCTGCCAAGGGTTGAGTAATCAGCATTTAATACTTCATGAGATGCTCTTATATATAAAATAGTTCTAAACGTAACTCTAGAACAATTCATTATAGACTGAAAAAAAGCTTGGGTTATGGCTTACCACTTGTTCTTCATACCATCCATTTTCCATCCTGCATGCCTCTTATAAACTGGCCTGTTTGGCCTGTGCTGTAACCTCTGTATGACTGCTCATTTTGCATTGATTAATCTAACTATCTGCCTTTTAAAACAGCAAGCTTCATAATTCAGCTGCATGGCTGCTCCCTTTATAATGGCTGTGATCTGTATGATCTGTAGTATCTATTAATCATTATTGAATACTCTTCAGTGTGTCTTTATCTATTTACAACCCGAAATTATCACTTTTAAATCTCATGTCATATGTTTGCGGTGTTATACATACTATTGAATGATTCTTACAATGTTACACAGCTGCATACATGTATGTACTTTTTTGTAAATACCTATGTAAGTTGGCCTGTAGTTTCTGCATATCCTTGTTACCTTTTATTTTGCATGAACTAAGTTGTATTCATAATTTCTCATTATATGCTTACTGATTATCCTATGTTTCACTGCTTTAGTCATACTACAATATGCTTTAACTACTTTCTAGTGTGCTGGTATCTAATGTAGTTTGCTTTTGTTACTGTAGAAATTCACTGGTGTCATCTTATAATTTTACCAGTTATCTTTAGAACTCATCTGTTTGGGCTTCTGCAGAAGATGAACTATGTCCAGTTGGATTTTCCCAGTTAAATGATAATAAGTAAAAAAAAAAATCAATCAATCAAACAAATGAATAAATACAAGCATGCAGACAGGCAAACAAATAAATAAATGCAAATGTGCATGCATAAGTTCCAGTTGATTATTCTTGACTTAAGAATTTCTGCAGTTGCTAATTGTTTTGGCATCAAATGCTTCTGTAAAGTCTGTCAATCTATTAGCATTTTCTCAGATGTTTTAACTGGTGCTATAAAACTGCATACCAGTATGTATGTTTTGGCAGCTATTTCATTTAATAGAATTGTATGCCATTGGGATATCACTGACACTGAGTGACACTATGCCGTTCTGTCCTCTCTAAATAAGATGGGCACCAAAACATCCCATGATGTCTTGATAAAGGGAGGTTTACAAATATTACTGTACATATGTTTGTAGGTTTTGTGCTGCAGAACTTTGCTTTTTACTTAATGCATTTTGCCATTTTAAAATTGAATCCATCTTCAGCCACTCAGTGTGTTTAAGTAGTGACATGTATTCATTGCTTGTAAACCAAAACACACACCTTCAAATTCTGTTTTTGTATAGAAACACCATGTACCCATTATTTTATGTTTATAGTCAGAAAACAGTAGAAATACTTCTAAATTATCCTTAATTGATATATAAAAATTGTTTCATTTTCCTTTTAAGAAATGCATTAGTTCTCAGAAAAACATACTATTTATTTATTTTAACATTTGATCATAAGCTTGCTCCATTTTAATGCAACAAGTTATCTTGCTGTGAACTTGTTCAGTCATGCTCTTGAGTGAAAACTGCTTAGCAATGCCTCTATTAAATAGCAGCCTCCAGTGAAATTCACTGTAAATTATGTTACATTATTTAAACACTAATTAGCTTCCTTGATCAGTACATTTTATAATTGTTGTACTGGAAAAGTCTGTACATGCTCTGTTCCAAAAGTCATACTACAGTATCATTAGTCAATTATCTGTGTCCAAGAATCATATGTAGAAGTTTTTATTTTTTTTTCTGAAACATGAATTCTTTTGAAAGCATTGAAAGCCACTTTTTTCTCTTCCTTTTGGACAATATTTTATTCATAGAACCTCTTAGTTCATTATTTTGGTCAGCACATTTATTTCCTCTATGATGTGTGGCATCTTACGTTTTTTTCATATTTTCACTAAAATTCTGTTGCCTTTTGCACACAAGCCAGCCTTGACACTAAACTGTCAAACATTTGAACAATATGGCATTACACTGTTTTTCCTTATTAATTATGTGGAATGGAGTTAAATTTGCTACAGATGCATTTTTCCATATGTCTTCAAGAGTTGCAATGGTGCCCTGGTCATAACCTATGTACACATATGTGCATATACTACAGTGTCTGTTGGCCATAAATGTGCATACACTGCAGTGCCTGCCATGGCCACATATCTGTATACACTATAGTACATGCTGTGACCACATATGTGCACACTCTGCATATCTGCTGTGGCCACATAAGTGCATACACTGCAGTGTCTGCTGTGGTCACATATTTATATACATTACAGTGTCTGCTGTGACACATATGTACATATACAACAGTGTCTGATGTGACCATATATGTGCATACACAACAGTGTCTGCTGTGGCCACATATGGGCATACACTACAGTGTCTGCTGTGGCCCCATTTGTGTCATTACCTAAGTGTTTGCTGTGGCCACATATATGCATACACTACAGTGTCTGTTGTGGCCACATATCTGAATACATTACAGTCTCTGTTGTGGTCATATATGTGCATACACAACAGTGTCTGCTGTGGACATATATGTCCATACACTACATTATCTGCTGTGGCCACAGATGTGCATAAATTACAGTGCCCTCTGGCCTTTTTCTTAGAATACATACTTGCATTTACATATTGTTTGGCCTGTATATACTGTCATACAGTTGTGATGACAGTAGACCCCTGAGTTGTGTACTCCTATTCAGTGTATGTAGTGAAGTATTCAGCCAATACATTACACACTATTCACTGCACCCCCTCATCTAATTGGTATATACTTTGTTCTGAACCTCTGAAACATGTCGCTTTCTCTCACTTGATGAGGAAGTACATTTCAGGGGCCTTCAGTATGAGAATTTTTAGCTTTTTTACAGTTGCTGTTTCCGTTGAAAACATATTTCCATTTGTATAGTTGTTTTTTGGAATGTGTCCAAAATTATGTGCATTTGTAATCAAACAATGGAATAAAATAAAATAAAAAAAATGTAAAGTGCAGTGCTATAGATTGTTGAAACTTCACTTGCTGAGGGAGATATTTTGAAAAGTGAAAAAGCGATGCCATTAACTTATTACTTTCAACTGAAGCCAGATACATAATGCGCAATTTCACTGAATGCAATTAAATGAAATGACACTTGTTCAAAAATAAAGAAAACCACATGAACTATCTTCTGTCATTACACTACTGCTCAATGAATACAAATTCCTCAAGCCTTAACTCCTAAAACGTCAGTTCCTAACTATGCTTTTCAATGGAAATGCCTGCTTTGTTGGGGGAATTTTGCAAGCACTGAATGTTGTTTCCAGGCATTTGCCCCCTTTCTTCTCTTATAATGTGACCATGGAGTTGAATATATAATTTAGGTGGGCATGAGGGTGTACCCCTCCTGCAAAAAAAAACATTTTCTATGGTGGGTAAAGTCCCACACCCTTATGCAGAAGGATGAGACCACCTTCAGTCCCAAAGCATTATAACCAGATTCATAATTACTGCAACACATGGAAAATGTTTAATTCCTTAGCACAGTGATTTTGATTATAGCAGGTTTTAACATCTATGGGTCAAAAAGCTGTTCTTTTATAACCAACACAACCATGAATGTTTCCTACAGCTATTGTTATCCTGCGCTCATAAAAACACTTATTATGCAAGTCGAATAACAAAGACAGTGATGTTTAAACAATCCTGGCAAATGGGAAAATAATAGTAGGGGTCCTGGTGCCATGTAACAGTAGATTTGTGGGTAGCATAGCTGTCATTTATTGAAAGAAAATTTGTATGCACTACTTACAGTGGCATGCCCCAGTTCCATTCAAGCATAAAACAAAACTCAGCAAATGTAATCTGAAATCAATGCTAGCAATGTAAAAAAAATACTAAATATATATATAACCAATGGTTATAGACTCCTAGCAGGTGTGAAGTCCTATTAATGTGTTCCCATTCATGAGTGCTTTATTTCCCCATTTGCTCTTGCATTAATCATACAAGCAAGTCATTACAGCAGGAAGTCTGAAGAAGGGTTATGTTCATCGCCTCCCACAAACTGACAGCTTTACCCAGTTAAGGTCAAGTTTTGCATTTAGCACACAGAACAGGTCTGACACTGTTTGAAAACTAATGGAAATATATAACTGGAAAACAGTTATTCCAACAGGACATGAGCGAATGAGGCTGATGGACTATAGATTTGTCTTCATTATCCCTATTTGAGAGCAGGTCAGCAGCTGAGAAAAGTAATGTAATTTCACTCCTTTCATTCAAGCAGTGTATTATTTCATAAAGCTTTGTTATGTTCTTCAGTTGTCTGACATTTGAGAAAGCAAAATATACTGGTTAGAAAAAGAATATTACAATATTAGACAGATTACTTTTATTTTCCCCTATTTATTTTGTGTTCTGTCTTTTCCTTATATCAGCTTAAGACTGATCCTGTCTTGTGATATATACTTAATGTAATGCATTGCTTTGCCACTGCTGTAATATTTTTGTCATGTACTGGCTGTTTATAGCCATGTGCTATAGCAAAGTAATAACATCAGTTTTTGAGAAAGAACAGCAATGTTCTGCATGGACTAGTTCTTTCAGTTTTGAACTGCAAAATCCATTTTGGAATAGTTTGATACAAGGTATTTAATTAATTTGCTGTGCTGTCTGGTAAAATCAGCAGCATATAAGACTGGTTCATTGAATAATCCTGAGCTAAATAACTGGTTTCTGTTCACTTTACTATTTTAGGATTAAAAGTGATTGAACAGTTCACACTTAACAGTAAATGAAACTAACATTACTTCAGTTACCTTGTGAGAAAAAGACACTCCTACAGGGATATGCAGCTCCAGAAGTACAATTTGGGAACCTAACTTTTGATTGACAGCACACATCGTCAATCCTCAACTCTTCGAAAGCCACACGTTGAATACAAAAAAGCGTAGATCCACAAAGGATTAAAAAAATAAATAAAGCAGATGTTTTTTTCAGGAGGGCAAGACCTCTGCACCCTCACACCTCCTGCTAATTATATATACCAACTCCGAGATTTTACCACGGTGGGGAAAGGGCATATTCCCCATTCCTCACTATACCGTAATCTCAAAATTAAAATGTTGGTATTTTTTGAACAGATGATTTCAGTTGCTCAGACTTTCCCCATAGCAATGAAAACACTCATTGACGAAATACTATTGTTCCTTAAAATTTATATTTTAAAGGTCAAAACATCCATAACAAAGGGGAAATACCATATGTTCACTTTCAGCACTAACTTGAGCAATGTAAGGTGATGAAGACCTGGGCATTACCCTGACAAAAGTCTGTTGAAAAGCAGGAAACTATTTTGTTTGAGATGCCAGACAGTGTTTTGTTATTTTGTATACACGTAATGTCTTGTTCCCTCTTAATGCTTCTCATGCTCAATCTGGTCTCTTTAATGGGTTTTAGTCATGCTGCAGCCCCCCCCACTCTACCCTTTACTTCCACCCCATCTAATATGTTTATTAGTGTCACTTCAATACTCCAAGTACTTGGGATTGTTTCTTGAACAGAGCATGGCATTCACCAGTTTGCATGTTTTAGATTATTTTCCTTGTTGCCTTTTTCACATTTCTGTTCAATCTGTCTCTTTTGTTTTGTTGCAATGTTAAGGTGCTAAGACCAAACAATGGAATACCTTTAATAAATCAATATATAAGTTGTGTAATACTTGCTTTATTATATAATTAATAAAAACATTAGTCTTTTCAGTGAGATGAAAAACTACAAGGCAATGGAAGCCATAAGGCACATTATTAATGCTGTCTTTGGTGCACATCCATCTTCAAAGAAATATTGTGTTCTTATTTCTTTAAACCAGCAAGATCATGAAAGGCCACTCTCAGGCTAATACAGGACAGTAAAGCTTGCCACAAATGAAAACAGGCAAGAACAACTTTGTCATTCTGTCTGTTGACTTTAACTTTATCAGAGACTGCTTAGGCACTAGCTCAAGACTGCCTGCAAATTCATAGAGACCTCCATTGGTAAATAACCTCTTTTTTTTTTTTAAACAAGAAACAACTTTATTAAATTATCACTTATGACATAGGCAATCATACTTTATATAAATGAAAACAAACCAAATTGACAGAATCCTAGTTGCAAGGATTTTACATCACAAACCATATTGACACAATTCTAGTTGCAAACATTATATATCACTTATAATCTACCCAATCATTTTCAAACATTACATGTCTCATTCAAGTCCTATCTTTTTTAAAACTCATTCCTCCCTTGCATGTATTGATCCCACAATACCCATTTTTACTATGTGATTTGTTCCTACCTCTTTCTCTTTCTAAATATCCCAGTTCCAGGTGTTTTATCTCAGTTACTATATTCACTAATTCTAGTACAGTTGGTTTATAGGTTCATAGGTTGGTACTAGGCTATTGGCCATAGGGCCTATACAAGTCTAGCCATAACAATTCCCTGGCTGTTTCTTCCCACACTATTTACTTCCCTGGACCCCTATCTAGCAGGGTGACTGACGTGATCCTCCGGGTGAATTTAGACTTTGATTTCCAATTTCTAGTAATTGTTTTTTTTTTTGGCAGTCATCATAATTAGACTGGGTAAGGCCATTCTATGTCTAGGAAATTCCAATTTTGTATCAACGCTCAGTAAAATCATTTCCCTAGTTACATCAGTTTGCTCACCCAGTATCTCCAACAAAGCAGTCTGCAGGGAATCTTTAAAGTCTGCCAAATCATTACACTCCCAAAAATATGTTCCCAATTATCTCTTTCTTTCTCATCACACCTCCAACATTTTCTGTCTATATCAGGAAAAATTCTCTGGAGTCTACTTAGAGAATAAAAATATTTTTGTAAACGTTTCCAAGCAAAAATCCTAAATCTTCTTGATTTTTAATGCATATTTGGAAAACATACATATATCCCCCCATTGTTTCTTTGTGAATTGCTTATCCAATCTCACTTCCCAATCCTTTCTAATCTCCTCTGATTGATTCTTATAGTTACCATGCAATGTTTTATATGGTCCACTAATTATTCCTTTCTTAACAGCAGCTTCTATTCTATATTTTACTAAAACCTCTACCAAGTGCTGGTCTTTTGTTTTTAGGACCTCGTTATTTCTTTCTCTTTGCTTAACCTCTATCAATCCTTGATGGGGAAAGCAATCTCTAACCTGCAGTCCAGATAAATTCTTGGCATCTTTACATTCTATTATCTTTCCATCTCTAGTTATTTGCTCCCAGTATGTTGGTTCCTTTGCTAGTTTTCTCCAATAAATGCCAGCCTCCTCTTGCCTATTGTTTGTATCTTTAATTGCAGTCATCCCTATCAGCAGTCTCTCCTTTCTCCATTCCCATGTTGGCTTAGTTCTTATGATACTTTCTGCTACTTTATAGATATAATATTCTGTATGATTATTGTTATTCTCCTTAAAGGTCTCCATCCGAAATCCCAGTCTATCCTTGTTTCTTGATATCCCCCACCATTTCACCATCATCCCTTTACACCTTACACTTTGAATTATAGTTTTCTGCAAGTGCTATATATGGGTGCCTTAACTGTGTTACTCTGAAATACCCCTTCAGATTGGGTAATACCAATCTGCCTTGTTCTATCGGACGAATAATCTTATTACACTTGACTCTTGCCATCTTCCCCTCCCAGAAAAAAATCATTCAGCTATTTATTAATTGCTATCCACAATTTCTCCTCTGTTTGATAAAAACATGCCTGACCTGTGTATAAGACTAAAGGGACTAAAACATTTTAACTGCTTGTATCTTATTTATTTGTTTATTTATGTTTGTTGACCCGGATAGTCTGACTGGGCAATTGCCCTTGTTCAGTGGAGGCCCAGGGATAAAAACCACAACAGCTACAAATGGGAATATGACTATGTATATAACAATACAAAATTTATACAAAAAATGTACTTAAGTTGTTGAAAAAGAGTATAGCTTTACTATCCATATCTAGATAAAGAGCTTCAGTTTTCTCAGTTTTTGTATTATCTTTTGTTTAGTCTCTTCCTACATATCCTTAGGTGCCACAGCAGAGTCATTTTAATCAATTTTATACTCCTAAATACTTCATTTTAACATGGTCCCCATAAATATGGATATTGCTGAACCAATTCATGTGTGTGTACATCAGGGGCGGCCCGTGCTATTGGACTGCAGCCCCCCCTGGCTGTAAAATAAGAAAGAAAGTAAAATAAAATAAAATAAAATACAAAAGACAGAAAATAAAAAATTATCGCAAGTAGCGGACTTTCGCTAATGCGCACTAGCATTTCCGATATCCGGACTGCTGCTGAGACAGTCTGGAGCATGTACAGACTGTCTCAGCAGCAGTCCGAATTAAGAAGCATTTAAGTGCAGGGATCCCAGAAGTCTATGCAGTTGTAACTGCATAGACTGTCACTGGAAAGGGATTGGACTCAGACTGCAATGTCGGCAGGCATGGAGTCTCATCAGGGAAGGACATCTTGCGGGCTTAACAAACGATGCTGTGGAAGGATTTATTCAGTGCTGCTCCAACGAATGAAGCTGTGGAAGGATTTAGAGCTGCAATGAATGGACCGGTCCCAGGTAGGGTGTGTGTGTGTGTGTGTGTGTGTGTGTGTGTGTGTGTGTGTGTGTGTGTGTGTGTGTGTGTGTGTGTGTGTGTGTAAAATGCCCCAGGTGGTGGGTAGAGAATAAGGCTTGAATGCTGTACATTGGGCCCAGGTGGCAAGAGCCTGAATTCCCTACCCACCACCATTTGTAAAAATGTTGCAGATTTTTCCCTCATACTTGTTCTGTTCCTCATAAAATCTGTGGTTTCTGTATTTTTGTGTCCTTGCAAAACCAGTAGTGCATTGGTGCAGTGGTAGCATTGTTGCCTGACAGCTACATGTTCTCTGGTTTGATTCTTGGCTGGGGTGCCTTACCTTCTGTTTGGAGTCTGTATGCCCTCCCTGTTTTTGTTTCCTCTAGTGTCCTCCCATCTTACAAAGACATGTGTCTGTCTGGAGTGTTTCTCCCTGGGATGTTGCAGATTTTTCCCTCATACTTGTTCTGTTCCTCATAAAATCTGTGGCTTCTGTATTTTTGTGTTCTTGCAAAGCCAGTAGTATGTTGGCGCAGTGGTAGCATTGTTGCCTGACAGCTACATGTTCTCTGGTTTGATTCTTGGCTGGAGTGCCTTACCTTCTGTGTGGAGTCTGTATGCCCTCCCTGTTTTTGTTTCCTCTAGTGTCCTCCCATCTTAGAAAGACATGTGTCTGTCTGAAGTGTTTCTCCCTGGGCCTCTGCTAAAAATTAGCTTTTGTTCCAAGTCAGACTTTCCTGGTTAACAAATGTTAAAAATGACACGCATTTGAATATCAGACTTCATATTCTTCAGAAAGTGCATGGTAACACAAAAGCTTTTATTCTAGCAATTTTCTAAGTGTATAAGATGGATATTTGAAATGTGTCCCTATTTTTGGGACTGTATTCCCCCATTATTGGCTTCATCCAGGTTTTGTGCTAAGGTTGAGAGCTATGGTAAGAACTGAATTCACTGAATATGTTTGGGGGCTATATTCCCCCATTACTGGCTTTGTCCGGGTGTTTTTTGCTAAGAGGTTGAGAGCTATGGGGAGAACTGAATTCACTGAATGTTTGGGGGCTGTATTCACCCATTATTGGCTTTGTTCATGTGTTTTGTGCTAAGAGGTTGGCAGCTGTGCTATGGTGAGAACTGAATTCACTAAATGGTAGCCATTTAAGTTTCCGTCTTCCTCTTTCACAAAACAGCTGATTTGGCATAGTGGTATGTTGCTCTGACTGTTTTGCATAGGGTCCTGGCTTTAAGGCTTGGCAATGAAATGTATGGTGGTAACACAGCATTTTATTCTAGCAACTTTCCAACATTATACAAGCAATGTTTAAAATGTGTCCCTGGTTTTTGGGCTTTTGTCCACCCCACAATAAACTTTGGCTTTTTCCAGATTTCTTTGTGCTGCAAAGTTCAGAGATACAACTGAGTGAGTAGATTTTACAAGGAGCTGAGAGCTGCAGGGGAGCAAAAGTTTAGTGCTGCTTATGCTGAGTCTGCTTGTATTGTTAATAGCACAACAGGTAGTATACTTGCTTTTGATGCAGAAGGCTGTGGGTTCTACTCCCACAGTCGATAGATGCATTGCTGATATTGTACTGTGTTGCAAAAGAGGTGGATGTGAAGATACCTAGTAACTATGAACCTTTTATCAGTTTGCCATCCATTCCCTATTGCAATATTGTTAGCTTATCATTTTTTTAGTGTAAGATAGGCAATTTATTCCTCAAGGGTAACAGGCACTTTATTTGTAGATGAAACAATGAAATACAAAGTTGTTTGCTAGCAGCAACCTCTTCATTAGTTACAGATCTCTTTAATGTGGAATTATTTAGATGACTTTTACTTCTTCAGAGATTGTGAATATGTACTAATACTGGTGGACTGTAAGTGGTGGAAAGTAGACTTTTATGATGGAAATGTTCTGGATTGGGCAGTTTTGTCATTACTGGTGCATGCATTTTGTTTCATTGTTTACTGGAAAAATTTCATAACAATAAATTTAAAACACCCTCTAAAACTGTACTGTATTGTACAAGGAATATAATTTAATACAATCAGGAAGGTGTATGAAAGAGCATGTGTATGTTTCGTGTGCAAGGGGCCTGTGATTTGAAAACAGCCCAAACTCAAAGTTAATCTGCCACTGGCAAAATGTATTTTCTTTGAATGTGGGTTTCAATGCTGTTTCAGTGATTGTGAGTTTTCAAGGGCAGAGAAGTTTTAATGCTAAGTCTGTTCTCATTGTGAGACTGCATTGCTTTGTTTAGCAGAAATGATATCTATTAGTGTTTGCGCTGTAAAATGCAAAATAAAACTTTTAAATGAAGTCCAAATCATCGCAGAAGTAAAGCAGTATGCACATTAGTGTTTATGGTAAATAGGGTGAAATAGCCAAGTAATGGTTCATTGGAATGGCTGTAGGGGGGGAAGCTCCATTCGACCATGATTTTATGAGGGGGGAAGGACAGCAAACTCAAAGACAGCCCTGGCTGAACTACACCTCTCAACTGTCCATATTTTCTCAGAATGAATAGATTTTTGCTTCTTATTTTTCGTTTGTTCCTCATAAAATTTGTGGTTCTCTGTCAAATCATTTAGGAATGAAGTCACTAAATAATAATGACAGACACTGAGTTTCAGACTTCATAACCTTCAGAAAAATGCATGCTAAAGCAAGACCTGTTATTCGATCAACTGTCTCAGTTTATACAAGAGCAATTTTTAGTACTGTTTATATGCTCCCCCCCATATATTTGGCCTTGTCCAGATTTCCTGCATTAACAGGTTGAGAGGTACATGCAAATAAATTACTTTATAGAATTAGGCATATCCAAACCTCTCAACTGTCTCTGATTTTGGCTCAAAATGTTGCTCTTCCCCTAATAATCCCTCCACAAAATGGTAATTTTGGAAGAAAATGTGGAGGGTTTACAATTAATAAATAACTGTAATAATCAGTTATAGATTACTTTTATTTCAGAAATGCATGTAGATTCTTTTATTTTGTCAGCTGCTCAAGTTAGCAGTACTAATATTAAAACGTGTCCCTTCTTTGACAGGTTCCCAGCTGTATTGTGTGGCTATTTTATCTTTTTGAATCACATTTTTGGTCCATTTTTCATAAAATTATGTTTTTTTGGCAAATTAGTGGCAAATCAGTAAAGACTGAAGTTAGAAAATAATGACAGACATTTCAGTTTCAGATTTCATACCCTTCAGAAAATTCATACTAATGCAAGACCTACTATTCTATTATCTTTCTAAGTTTATAAGAGCAATACGGTGGTGCAGTGGTTAGCATTGCTGCCTCACAGCAAGAGGTTCTCCGGTTCAATCCTCGGCTGGGGTGCCTTCTGTGCAGAGTCTGCATGTCCTCCCTGTGGTCGCGTGGGTTTCCTCCGGGTGCTCCGGTTTCCTTCCACATCCCAAAGACATGCTGCAGGTGGATTGGACACTCTAAATTGGCCCTAGGTGTGAGTGTGTGCATGTGTGTGCCTTCTGTGGAAGGTTGGGCGCTGGGCTAGCAACTCAACACTGTAAAACTCCACTGCCAATCATGAGTGGACAGGTGATCTGCTGTGGCAACCCCTAACCGGGAAAAGCCAAAAGAAGAAGGAAAGGAAAGGTCCTTATTTTTGGGCCTTTGTCCCACTTCTATGTATGGCTTTGTCCAGATTTCTTGCTCTGATGTTGAAAGGTATGACAAATGTGTCAGGGCCATCGCAGTCAGCCAGAGACATTTCAAATTGTGACATACTTGTTGCACCCCACTTCCCCATGTAGTGACTCTGGATGTGTCCAAGCAAGGCAAGGAGCAGTTATGCAGTGTAAATGTGCAGACTATCCCCCCATCCAAGGTAGACACAAGTACTACAATGGCTTTTCATCTGTCCTTGATTTTGCAGAATGTTCTGGTTTCTGCCATATTTTTATACTGTTAATTTATGCTTATTATTATTCAGAAAGTGCTTGTTGCTCTGTGTTTAAGTAGCAGTGCTTTGATGACCATCTGGTAGGCTTGTCTGAGATTGTAAGATGCAAGTAAGTTTTAATAAGCATACTGTTAAAGAATTGCCAACATTGAAAGCCTTTCTGTTGTTGCCATGTAGAGAATACTTACATAACTCGATAACATATAAGCCTTGGGTATTGAAATGCATATGACAATATTTGTAATAAAGGACAGGATTACATTATTTTAAGAGCTCATTACAGGCTTTACCTGCAAACTAAACAGAATGCCAGTCTAACATGTGTGGTCCATATCCTGTGCAGTAATCCTTTAAGCAATGTATGCTGAGCTTGTTTCTTGTTTGCTTTTCATTTTTTACTTTGATCATGTTTTCCCCATGAAACAAATAGATAGTTGTTGTCAGGCAGCAGGTCTTTTTTGGATAAGAAACATTTATACAAGTGGGGGCATCACAGAGATTGCTACTTTCAGCATGTTACTTGGTACTTTAATAAAGCTGAATATAAATTATAATTGGAAATGGAGTACAGTGAGAAGTGGTTTGAGTTGAGTGCTGCTTGTTTTTCTTATACTTGATTTTGACTAGCATTCCAGTAATGTATTTAAAAAGTAATTTATTTTTTCATGCCTCACAACCTTTTTGTTTCCATCTAGATATTAAGTAAGCTGTCATGCAGCCAATGGATTGAAATATGTTTTTTTCTTCTACACTTCATTTTGTCTTGATTGGACTCTCATAATGATGGTTTGGCACCCAGGGCAGAGTATTTAATTAAAGTTACAGTTTTTGTGGTTTTGAGCATAGCTCCTTCCCTTTCTAGTTGGCCACATACATTCCCATTGACCCCACCCATTCAGCTGTCTTCTGCAGCCCCCCTTTGATTTGAAGTCGCCAGCTGCCACTGGGGTACATAATGTATCACTATTGCCTTTGTTTTAGCTTCATTAACTTTGTATTCCAAAAAGATTAGAAACTGTCTCAAAATGTTCCACAGTACCATAATGCTCCTTTCTGGTTTTGACATATATAAAATAATACCATCTGCAAATAGAATCAGCTTTTCTTGGCCATCATACCAAATATATCCTTGAATTTTCTTAAGCTCCATTATAGCAGCTTCAGGTGGAATACAAATACATGCTAGCATAATCCTCCTCCCATGCCAGCAGCCCCTTAATACAACAAATCTACTATTATTATCTTTTTGTATCCTCTTCTATCACTATTGGAGCACCTCTTACAATTAACGTAAGTACTCTTCCCCTCCTTTATCCAGTGCACTCTGCAAACAACCATCCTGAAAATCTTTCTTTATCAAATTCACATGCTCAGTTCCCTCCAAGTGTGTCTCTTGCAGCTAAGCATCCTACAGTCCACATTTTCCAATATAGTTAAAAACTCTTTCTTATTTGTATTTATCTGTGAAAACACTGACATTTAAAGACATTACAGAAAACATCATTGCATTATGAAATTATTATTCCCATCTTTTATGTATAACAGCTTTTTTTGTGAAATATATAATTCCAGCTTTTGAGTTACATACATACACCATTTAGCAGGTTGAAGTTTTATACAGTTGTTTCTTGCCATATCCATTTGAGCCTATGTCACATCTTACAAAACCTTTTGTTTTACTGAAAGCCCCAAAAAACCTTATACCCCCTACAACCTATTAACAAAAACACACAAAACTTTGTACATCTTCAAATATTGAAGTTTTACCCTCTTAATATGAGCAACTATCCCAAACTGACAGTGACACTTTGCAGATTTGAGTTAACCTAAAAGAAAGGTTATCCATGCTAAGATGCTTGGTACAGCCTGTGCTTCTACTAAATGCTGTCTGGTTTTGTCTTATCTTTACAGCTATCCCAGCTGGAAAAATCACTGAATACCTTCAGAGAAAATTATCTCCTTTCCAATTTCTCTTTTTTTGTGGGGAGGGGGCAATTTCAGATAATAGCCAATTTCTCTTTATTACATTGTCTACATGGAGACATGAAGACCAGATAGAGAATTGCTACTAAGCATACATGTATATGCTAGAAACAGGCCTTATAACATGCAATATTCTTTGTCATTTACTTGCTTTCTCTTAAAACTTGTTGCTACTAGATCAGCTAAGGTCCTTAATCCATTCACCCCATGCAAGAATGAGAAAAAACACATTCATTTTTCTTTTTTCATGCTCTTTTAACCAGACTTTTTTTACATTTCAGTGTCTGCAGTTCCTAAAACTGAACAAGGAGGAAGAGAGAAGGGAGAAAGAAAAAAAAAACAGAAGCACCTGTTTACAATAGTATCCCATTGCACTTAAAAATAACTCAGAAAACTTTACTTTATAGCATGCAAAGAAAATCATGCACTGTCAAAATAGTATTATGAAGAAAACATTTGTTTTACTTGCAGTTAACTTTCTCCCTCCTTTTCTCCTCCTCTAAGTATTTTTCTGGACATTAATGGCATGAAGTAGGGCATATACTTTAGAGTACTCCACAAATTCAAAAAAGTCCAGTATTCCAGATTTTCTTGTTCTGTCATATTTCACAAATATAATTATTGCTTTGTAATCCCACATTTGTCAATTTCCAAGTTATTGGTTTTATTCCTGTTCATCTGCATCAACCCAAATCCTGTCTTTGCTTCATTTCCAACATACTCTCAATTCCTCTAGTCAACTCTCATGCTCCCTTCCTTCTGTCCAACATTTTCCATTGAAACATTGAAAAAGGTTTTACTGGTGCAGTCTCTCTGTGATCTTTATTACCAGAAGAGCAAGAATCAGAATATCCTTCTGTTTCACAGCTCATTTTTTGTTGGCCATACTTTTGTATTTCATCCTTAGCATGTACCTCATCAAAAAATCATTTTATCCCTCCAGAGATGAATATTTTGAAGATAGCTGGGTACAGGAGTTTGAATCTCTTGACTTCTTCTCAACATTCCCTGAATAGTAAAATAAATGTACCCCTCTTCTGCCTGGTATACATTGAGCAATTATTCTCCACAAACACTCTGCTGTCTCCCACTTTTAGTACTTTGTCTTTCTTCTACAGTTTTGTCAGAATCAACTCATCCTGCTGGTAGTATTGCATCTTTACTATTAAAGAACTAAGTTGCTTTCTCATAGCCAGGTTTGGTGCATATACACAATGTGCCCTTTCAACTAACAACAACTGCTGTGGAATACCAGCCCAATTGCTTATTTGTGCTTTCATAAAATTAATACAGTTTCTTCCTGCTAGCTTCTCTGGTATACAGCTGAAAATCTCAGGGATTCCCTACATGCTCTGTCCTCTAATTGTATTATTTTTTTAAACATCTCTTCTTGAGCAGTTTCATATTCTGGCAGCCTTTTTATCATTCCAACATCTTATTTTTGCAGTTTTATCACCTCATCTAAATATCTGGTTAAAGCTTCTTCCATTTTCCAGCCTTTTGTTGTTTGAGTTGACATACTCCCTCAATGTTTCATTTATTTTAAACAGGTTTGTGTGCAGTTGTCTTGTACTTTCCTCTAGGTTACTGGAAGTCATGTTTGGAGGTTGCACTGCTTTTTGCTAAACAGCTGCAGAACTTTTCCCAGTCAGTGTTTTTTATCACCTTTTTGTAGCTGATTTTCTTTTAGGTACTCTATATTTCTTTTTTCCTGGCATCCAGGCAGTGCACTTACTACCGAGTTACTGAAATTTACCCAGAAACACAAAAATCTCCTAGTCTTCTCTGCTGAGTTTCTGTTTTCACACTGGGAGAGTTTGAATTAAGCTGTTACTCAACATGAGGCCATATTGGAAGTTACATTGGTAAACAACCTTAATCCTCATTGTGATTACAAACAGAAAATATCTTAATCTCTTATGTGACTAATCTCAAGTGTTCTTAGTACTCACATACATTAGCCTGGATGCGCCTTCTAATAGCCCATGCATGCAAGGTTGTAGGTGCCTTTATATATCCTCAGCAGCTTGCAGCCAGAGCAATGTCCAGTCCAGTCTATCGGTTGCTATATATGTTTCAGCAATAAGATGAAACATTACTTTCTAGAAATAAATACTTGTTTCTGCATTGCAGTAGCTTGAACTAGATTCCTTCTTACCCTTTTTTAAGAAATGCAACAAGCAACCTAACAAACTGCTTTTAACTTTCCCACAGACTGTTTAAAATTATAATTTCTCCTACAAGTTACGCAAGGCATAGATGAGAAAACACATTGGCATACAAGGATGGCACTCTTTCCAAGGTCAAAGCAACCAGAATTCAGTTAGCAGATTGGGCATCTAATGGAGCTGGCATAAAAGATGGGTGTGCCTATCCAGGGGGAGGGGGGAGTAATGCCAATGTGGTGATTTGTTCAAGAATTATAATCAGCCTGGGAGCATGAGGTGGCCAAAGAGATGTGGTTTCCCCCAGGACTCAATACATGCATATCCTCATATGCATGTCTCATTGCTCACCCAGCTTACTGGAATTTATTTGGTATGCTGAAGGAGTAGGGCAAAGACAATGCCTGGCAATGATACTGCAAGCATTCACTCAGTTCCACCTCCATGCTCTTGCTTTCTACTTCTCCAGTCTGTTGGGTGGACTGGTCAGTGGACAGCACCAGAGTAGCACAGCTGTCTATTTCCACTTCCCTCTCTACTAGCAGCTCCAAACCATAGCATAATACTAGAAATGGAGGGAGGCAATTTTAAGAAGGGTGGAAGCTGATGGTCAAGCTGCAGTACCTGAATGTAAAACAAAATAAATAACACTTAAGTCTTGCACTCTTATACCGTATTATTTATTACTGTGTATGTGTTGCAAGGACTTCTTGTTTACAACACGCACTAAGGTGGGGGAACAGGACAAAATTTTTATACTCTTTTTTTCACAGTATACAGCAAGTCCAACAGTGTTTTATTATATACTGTTTTCTAGATTGCATATACTAGAACAGTGCAACATTGTTTTATTATATACTGTTTTCCTGATTGCACTGTCTTGGAGAATTCCCCTTATTCCAAGATACAGTATTAGAATTAGTATATTAAATAGCAAGGTTATCGGGGGCAAAGCCCCTCATGTCAGAAGGTCCAATGAGATAAACCTGTGCCAGCAATTAGTCATTTTGTACTCCTTTTCTTGTTTCTTTCTAACCCTCACTCCTTCCCAGTTATCCCATGGTGCTGGATTTTTATTGTTGTCATGACAGATCAGACATAACTGTTCATAGGTTTGAGTGTCTCAGGTATGTTTCATGAATTGTAGTCATACAGACCCAAGATAGATGTTATCTGTGCCACCTGAATGCCCAAGGCTGAATTCAACATGAAGTGATCTAGGCAGATGCCTTGGGCCTGATGGCTGCAGGAGGATCCCATAAATGTTAAAACAAATAGAAACTCTTCCACCTACTCTCACTTTACCTAAGACTGCTCAACTACTCTGTTTTCCTCCAGTTTCTACTTTTTCATTGTCTCAAATGTAGAGCACAGAGCCAAGGAAAGATTTTCTGGGCCTAAAACCATGGTTGCCAAAAGTGGTGTGTGTGTGTGTGTGTGTGTGTGTGTGTGTGTGTGTGTGTGTGTGTGTGTGTGTGTGTGTGTGTGTGTGTGTGTGTGGATGCATGTGCACTGAGGGTATAGTTTTCACCTGTTCCTGATATTTTTCCTCATATCTGTGGTCTGTTCCATATACGGTTTGGGGCTTTATGGTAAAGTGGTGTTGACTGAAGTGACTAAATGATGGCAAAAAAATCATGTGAGTTTCATACTTCAATGTCTGCATAAAATGATTGGTAATGTAAAACCTGCTATGCTAGTGACTTTCTAAGCATATCAACCTAGTATTTAAAATGTATTCCTTACTTTGTTGTTTGTCTCTGATTATTGAGTTAAAAGAAAAAGTGAGAAGGTCACTGAAAACCAATCAGTAAAAACAAAATAAAAACTCCAGCAAAGCTAAAACTTCCACTGAGTGACCTCCCAAATCACTTGTATCAGAGGCACATGGGATGTATGCAAATGACCCTTATGAACATCATGTGTTTCAGCTAATTGGCAGCTCTGAATGCCCATGAATTGTTTCATCATTTTAATGGACAATTTCAAGCCAATAAAGCCAAACCCCACTAGCTGCAGATATGCATATTTCGGCCTTGTTATGACCTCATCAGCACAGCACAAGGAGAGTGTTGGACTAAGCACAAGAAACACAGGGCTGTTATACCCAGCTGATGTCCATTATCATTAGGGTCACAGCAAAAATATCCCAAACAACAAACTAAAAGAACAAGTGAGAGGGTCACTGAAAAACCAATCAGCAAAAAACAAAATGAAAACTCCAGCAAAGCTAGAACTTCCAATGAGTGACTCCCCAAACCTATTGTATCAGAGGCACATGGGATATATACAAATGACACTTATAAACATCAGGTGTTTCAGCTAATTGGCAGTTCTGAATGCCCATGACTTGTTTTGTTGTTTTAATGGACAATTTCAGGCCAATAAAGCCAAGCCCCACTAGCTGTAGATATGCATATTTCGGCCTTGTTATGACCTCGTCAGCACAGCACAAGCAGAGTGTTTGACTAAGCAATGATTACCGAGTTAAAAGAGTTGCACTTTATGGTTCTAATAGCAAAGAGATATAATACACTTCTATGTCATTTTTTTATGTATTGTTTCATTCATTAGATTGCAAGCAAACATCTGATGTTTTACACAGTAAATGATGGTCACATTTGTGTGTATGTGTGCCTGTGTGTAAATACTTGGCTTCTGCATCCCAGAGTAGTTATGGTCTAAAGGAAGGAATCAATTGCAGTAACCAGGAGCATAGCCATAGGACCCATACTCTTTGTGAGCCTCAGTTTCTTTACTATGTTGATTTGTATATGGCTGTAAATGAACTGTGCAGCATGAAGTCTACAAGCTTAATAGTTCACAAATTAGATTCATAAATATTATAATGTCACTAAGACTCATAACCATTCTTGCCTTGCCTGTACCCTCCCTTAGGCAGAACCTCCTTTCCAGCAAGACCAAGCTCTCCCCTCAAAAGTCTGCAAGACATTAAATAATGGAAGAAGCTTCCAGCCTCTCTTGGTAGCTGTGGAATTTAGGCCTATGACTTTTTTGTGGTTAGGAATATTTGGGGTCTTTCTAATTGATATGTTTAGTGAGATACATTTCAAATGGGGCAGTGTACTCAATATTTGAGCTGGTCAGTGTTGAGTGTAAGGGAGGTATTACCCCATCAGACCATGATGGCTAAATAAAAAGATTTTCTGACAAGCATTGTAACATGTTGCTCAAAAGACAGGGCACTATCAACAAAAGCACCTAGGTCCCTAACTTCATTTTTATTTCAGTAGAGGTATGTTGTCTAGACACTATGATAGGGGGACAGGTAAGGGGAGTGGTTGTCTACCAAAAGTGATGATACTACACTTTTTATCCCTTAGTTTGAGCGCAGTTTTAGTGCACTAAGAGTTTATTAAGAAGAGTTCTTTATGCAAAGTTTGGATATGATAGGGTGACTTAAAGCAATTCCCAGTTTGCAATCATGTACACATTGGCTGTCTGCCTGGAGATCTGAGAAGTAAACACCAAAAAAAAGAGAGGTCATCCAGCATTGTGAGATACCTCTGGTCACCTTCATACTTTCTGATGAATCACTATAACTCACACTATGTGGATTCTAACTTTCATTCAGTTTACTATCCATTTTAACACATATTTGTTAGTTTTTAATGCATTTAACTTTTGTATATGCCAGCATAGGGAACACTGTCAAAGGTTTTGTCTGATCAGGACATTACATGTAGATTGCATGACCACCATCCATAGTCTCCATAACCCTTTTGAAGAAATTTACCATAATAATCAGGATCTATGCTTCACAAAACCAAACTGTTGGGGTCCCATCTAACACCTCCATTAAGAGACTGAGCAGCAATGGGGTACCCCAAGGCTCTACACTGAACTACTCCTATTTGGCATCTATTTCTCTGATGTAAAGGCTAATATCAAGGGCCTTTGGCTGACCAAGTTCACAGATGACTGCAAATTGTGAGCTATCATAAATTCCTCTACATGACAGCCTAACACAGACAGATCACTGGTGTCAAAGTCATGGACTAAAAGTCAGTGCCAAGAAATGTATTATATTGCCTTTTGGGAAAACTGCCACCCAGGCTAATTACTCCTTTGACAAATCACACCTAAGAGCTGACCCAGTTGTCAGAGATCTGGGAACATATGTAGATAGTAATCTGACCTTTGACCACCATCTGGCCAAGGTAGTCACAAAACTGTTCTACATTGCCCAACTTATAAGTAAGGGCATGGCATCCAGGTCCAAGGAAGTCATAGTACCACTTTATTTATCCTTTATTAGACCCCTCATTGAGTACAATGCCCCCTTTTGCATATACCTGACCAAACGTCTGCAGTAGGTGGAATGTCCAGGTTTGTATCACTTCAGTAAAAAGCCTATTGCTTTAACAGCTTTTTGTGGATTGCTAATTTTCGAAACTTCAAGCCATTGAATGTTTGTTTTATCAAATGTTTTCCCCAGGGGGGAAAAAAACACTTGACCAGTCTGAGTGTCAAAACATTCACAAAATTTAAAACCCACCAAGATGAGGGGATGCACACCCCACACCCACAATGTGGGGGGCTCTGTCCCCCACCCTCCCAACTAAATATACTAACTCTGAGATTGCACAATGATGGCCAAGCATTTTTCCCCCAGGAAAAAATTTGCTAAACCGAATGTTCGACAGATTGAGTTTTCAACAAAAAGGTGTTCAAGCTATAGCTTTTTTGCTGAAGTGAAGTAGACCCGGAATACCCACAAAGTTTCCTTACCAGGAGAATCCAGGGTATAAACACATTACCCTAAATGGATCACCTTAAAGACCTATCTCAATACTTTGTCTCCTACAGGTTGCTAAGAAGCGATCAATGCCTGTCATACAAGGCATCCTTGTATCCAGCTCAGATGGACTTTTTATAGAACCACAAAATGAACAGCATCAGAACTACTAGATCTAAGGATTTAAATTTTACTTTTGACATAAATAAGACATATTTGTGAAACAGATATATGTTTCCTAAATTTCCCAAGGTCTGGATCATCCATGTGATGCAGAGTCCATCTCTAATCCTATTTAAGCATAACCTTGTCTGATGGATGGGAAATCGGAAATTGATCCCAGATCTGTTCCTCATGGCTCTAATAGACAGATGCAAACAGTAATGCTCAAACTACCATCCCCCACATATAACCTTTAGAAATATCCTAACTAACATACCCAGTCATAATAAATACCCATGATACATAGGGACACAGTTGGTTGGAGTGCATGGCTAGGTTTATAAAGGCCCTGGTGATCATTAGCCTAGTATACACCTATGAATAAAATTCCTGATATCACAGTTTATGTGATCAGTTATACTACATTCCAGGTCTGTAGTTACTCTGGTTAGTTTTAAGGCCACCCGTATTCAGGTACATCAGCACCGCTGTGTGCATGTTTCTTATCGGGGTGAAACCAGCAGCTAAACTTAAACAATTTGAGTATATCTACGAGGACATGTTTAACAATATTAGCTAAGCAACCAGGTATATTATCAGGTCCCATGGAGGAAGTATTTTTGGTTTTGGTTTTGGTTAGCATTTTCACTAAATGATTACTGAAAATTGGGGGAGTAAGGGATTCACATATTTCAGGGCTTTGAATAGAAGCCTCTGGGGAGGAAGATGGCACTAAATTTGTTGGCAAGAATATTGGCAAAGTGGATCAAAGTAGGAGGCCCCATTATGAATAAGTTCTGAGCAATATAGGGTAGTATTTTTCTTAGTTTTCTAACATAGTTAAAGAAGGATTTGTAATTATCTTTGGCTTCAGAGGCCAGCCTATGTTCATTGGCTGCCTCTGTGGACCTGATAGTGGTGGTCAATTTTTTGTTTTTTTTTTGTAATGCTTTTTTGATATTATCCTTGAGAAGATGGGTTTTGGATCTGCTAAATAACTTAAGGAGTTTCTTTCTGTGTTGTATAGTTTATTTATGGTGGTCAATTCTCAGTGTTGAAGTAACACCCTAACCCATGTGCAAAAATTGAGAAAAGGGGCTGTGAACAGATAGCTAGACCACTGGGATGGTTTACTTATTAATTTTCTATGATACCTGCTTCTGGTGGTGACTGCTAGCTCTATGCATTGTTTAAATTGAGGAAGAATTCTTTGGTGACGCTTGCTGATGAATATTAAATTCTATGTTAGCATTTTAACTGTGAATACATTTTTAATTTAGTTTGCTTTTGCTGGCATGGGTATGCGAAATGTACTGCGTTGGGATTAGAAAATCTGGCACTTAGTGCAGATGAATAAGCTTCTTCCTTTAGTGCAGGGTTTGATTCCCTCGGACTTCATTTGTCTTTTCTGTAACACTAATAAAGTTATTTTGCAGACAGGGCTCCTGTGCTGCACCTGAAAACAGTTAATTTTGCCAGTGGGAGTCCCAGGCTGTTAACAAAAGCATTACATATTTGTCTTTTGAATTGCTGTACCCTTCTCATGTCTGCTAATTAGTGCTATTTGACTATGAATCCTAACAGGTCTTTTATAGTTCAGTGGGTTTGTAGAATCACTTTGAAGAAATGTGAATTTCAAGAGAAAAGAGAGGTTTATTCTTGATCATGGCACCTCATTTTTTTAGGGTGCACGACAAAACATCTACTTTACATGACTATAGTTTTCTTTCTCATAAACCACAGACCCATTACAACTCCACCACATTTACATAGTTTCCGACCTTTCTTCCTATTTTATTCAGTGTCTCTCATGCTCCTAGTTAGATAAAACAATATTTTACACCATATGCAAACGAGCATCACCTGCAGGTCTCTTTGGTCCCAGCATTTGACCATTTGGATATGTCTCATTTGCTCAGCTCACCCATTGTTCTTCTTCTTTTGGTACCCTTGGACCTCATGTTTTCTGGTCCAGGTCCCAGTACCCAATGTTCATGCTAGGTCAACAAAGTACTCTCCAATCCTCCTGGGCTATCACTGGGGCATGTTGTGAATCCTGAGGGTGTCCTGAGGGCTTGGCTAATCTGTGTTTCCACCATGGGTGGGATTTTTTTCTGACCTGCCTACTGTCTTTCACCTGCCCCCCATGCTTGTTGATTATGTTTGAGGGCGAGTCCCCTCATCGGACCACACCTCCCTTTAGGGAGAGTATCAATGAGCACCCTTCCCTCTTTGGATGAGCATGCTAATCCCTTCCCTGCCAATCCATCAGTTGCCCAAGCAGCTAACTGATCCCGGGTCAGCTGGGCTGTAGTCATGGCTTTATCCCTATACACCACCAGAGAGACTTCTCCCCTATACACTGTTGATCTTTTTCTGCCTGCCTCCTGTAATTTGTCACATATTTTCATACCCGTCCTGCCCACCATGTTCTGATAAATCCGCCTAATGCCCCTTGACTTTCCACCCCACCATGCTGTCAAGGCTCTTTTGTCCATCTGTCTCTTTTCCCATCTTCTGTCTGACCATAATCCCCTTCATTACCCATTAGTCAGATAATTTCTAAGCCAATCCATCTTTGCCTTAAACTCTTACTTCACCAGTTCTGATGTTTTACACTTTTCATCACTCTCTAACCGTATGTCATCCATCTTCTGTATTCCTTTTACTCACCAATCCCCCAAATCCAATGTCCCTTACTCTTCAAAGCAGGATCCCCCAGAAATGCTCCCCTATTCACAATTACCCTTATATCCCTCCTTCATAATTTCATTTTTTCCTCCATCTGTACATACTAACCTTTCAAAGCTTTAACCCATTTCTTCTCCCATCTGATCTATCAGCATCTTCTCCACTATTTAACCTATCTGCCCCACATCAGCAGCTACATGTTTTTAGCTCTTGCAGTACCCCATTGGTTGATACCAGACACATGTGCATCAACAAATATCACATTCCACTATATCTCCATCCTCCTTACTATATACTTACAGCTTACAATAGGCCCAACTTTCACTCCCAGCTCCACTGCTACAAAAGTATTCTCATAGTTCTTTTTATAATGTCTCTCTATTTCAACTAAAGTTACAGACAGTCACAGGTATGTATCCCCGTTCATCATTAGAACAAGAGCACTAATACATCTACCTACTTAACTAAATAAATTACTGAAAACTTCAACAATGTGTCTATTCCTCCCACAGGGAGGGTATCAGAGAGACAGTCTCCTAGATCTCCTAGCTAAAGTGATTTTATCTGGGCTTATCCTTTATACTCTGCTTCATTCATTATGATTGGGAATGACAAAGCTCTAACCTTCCCACCCCCAAAAGGAACTTTAAGCAAATTTAGCTTAGGATACCTTAACCACACTAGTGCTTGAAACCAGTAAAATTCACACAAAAACAGTTAATATTCTTTCCTCTGTTCTCTTCAGCAGTAACAGTCAATGCTCTGCATCTTTACTTTTTAGTCCCTTTCTTCAATCTGATCTCTGCTGAGTATATTCCACTTACAGTCAACATGTCAGAGTTTTTGCTGCCCCCTCCAGACACCGTTCCCCACAATTCATCTCACCTAGGACTTTAAACATGAACTCACACTTTACCTAAGCAAATGTTTTGACCTGACCTCCTTCCCAACTTTTCTTCTTATTCTGTTATGCTACGCTTAAACCTTCGAAAGGACATTAATGATGGTAATCACTGAAACACCAGTCTGGAAATGTCAAAATTAAGGGTTCATAACACTTTGGGTGAGCTACCTTTCTAGAGGGGGAGAGAATTGTACTCAAGTTGTAACCACAGCTATACTCATTTGGTAACTAATATAACGGCACCACAGGCTCTGTTCTTTGAGCTCTGCTTTTCTAGCTTTTTGTTTAATGGCAAATTGATTCTACCCACACATGATGGCACATGATTTGTGAAAAGTACAGAAAAATATTACGTGATCATTCCTGCACAAGTTTGATTTAGTTCATCTATAGCTTCAGGCAATGAGCAGTTATTTCAGCAATATGAAAATATTAGACAAGGAAATGTTGAATAGATTTTCCAATTTTTCACACAGGGCTGTTTATATACTGAGTCTAAATTTTGCCACTTGATGTTTATACTGAGAAATGCATTGCAATATTTTTAACAAACTACACATTTATTCCAGCATTTTTTTAAATGTTTCTTTGTGTGTTAAATTGTAGGCAGGTTGCCTATATGGTGTGTAGTAAGTCTGGATCAGGCTTGTTGCATATTGTATAGCACTGACTTAAAGGTTTGTCACAGGTTCATGATCATCCTGAATTTTTCTTCTTTCACCTTAAAGCTACAGTTAAATCATTGATAAATATATTCACAAATACAGACTGCTGATTTCTCTGTGCAGCTGTTTGTTAGGTAAACTCCTGGAGCTAGTTTTTTTATTGCAAAATACTGTAACAAAGATCAGAGTTGTCTAACTGTAGTGGTTTATTAAAAATAACAGGAATGTTGTTGTTGTTGTCTTTCGGCTTTTCCCGGTTAGGGGTTGCCACAGTGGAACTCCGGTCCGCTGATGATTGGCAGTAGATTTTGATGAATGCCGAGGTGCCACCTCAATGTTCAACCTTCAACGAAGGCACGCCCTTTTACGCATGTCTTTTGAATGCCCACCCAACCGCGGGGAGGACATGCAGACTCCACACAGAAGGCACTCCCCATACTCCAGCCGAGAATCAAACGGGAGAACCTCTTGCTGTGAGGCAACAATGCTACCGCTGCACCACCATGGATAAAAATAACAGGAATGTGATAAGCAATATATTTTCTTTGCTTTAAACAAGAGCCTTTTTATATCTTAAACTCAAAGGGACATATTCATAAACCAGTATGATACCATGTACGGAACTGGGCAACAAAGAATGGGGTAAAAAGCTATTTCTGATTCATAAATGTGTTAACATAGTGGTGCTGCATCAAGCAATATTCCATATACATATTTTTTCCCCATTGCATACCAAATACCAACTACTGTCTTAAAACATCCCACTCATTGATTGTGCACTATGGTAGCACCAATTCAGTTTCCCTTGGTAATGTCAGTGTATCCTATGGGACAGCAATGACAAACTGAATAATAATTCCCCTGCCCTACTTGCATTATGCACAGCAACTTAGCAGCAGAGGAAAAATGAGAAAAAAAAACTCAGCAACTCCACTCCATGGAAAGAAATTCCTTACTAGAAAAAGAGTCCCCATAGTGCAGACAAACTTGCTACCACACACTACTCTGTCTTATCCCCATACTGTGACACTGCATTAGAGGGTTGGTATAATGGTTAATGTGTTTACTTCACAGACAAAGGGGTACAGGGTTTGATTCTTACCTTGGGAAGCATGGCCAGACGTATATTAGCCTTGTAATCTCTTATGATGACCTCTGTCATTAGGAGGTTACCCAGCACAAGTCTCCACATTACCATAATATGGTAATTAGCCAAGTGTCACCCACATGCCTAATGACTGCAATTTATTCATAATTTGCATTCGTTCATTCATTCATTCATTCATTCATTCATTCATTCATTCATTCATGCCAATTGTTTACAGAGCTACTAAGTAGGGCAGCTAGCTACTTTATAGTGTGACTGTAGTGGCTTGGTAAGCCATAATGTATGGCATCAGCTGCTTTATGCAGTAGCACTGCTTGTACAGTATTACCTGACATTCCTGTCCACTATTCAGGATGCCACAAATAGGACTGTGCATGGGTCTACTTCAAAATATCGACGCCACCACATCAAACATTAGATCATCGAGTACTAGATGATCGAAGTTATAGAACAGCGAACAGTCTGAATGGAGATTGTCATACAGTGCGGAATGGGAACTCTACCATTCTCTTCACTGTAGTGCAATTTTGGAGTTGGTATATTTAAGTAGTAGGGGGGTGTGGGGGTGCAGTGGGGCTTGCCCCCCTGCAAAAATGTGAAACAAGATGCTTTTTGTTTTCCAATTTCATTTTTTTTATTTTCAATGTTCCACAACTTCAATCATCTGGTACTCGATGATCTGATGTTTGATAATGTGGCACTTTGATATTTTGATGTAGACCCTTGTGTACCATGGGGCCTGTCATGATTCATGTCTCTGAATTGCAGTAGTCTCAGCTGGTGTACAGCACACACACTGCACAAGGTGCACTGGTGCATCCATTTCCCTGTGTACCTGAATACAACAGCCAGTCTTACTCCTGTTTGTTTCAGTTCTGTCTGTGATGCTCAAAATTTATGGTATTATGTATTTCCCAGTAAACTATCAACTTCTTTATATGTTTCTCATTTGTCTAGCAACCAAATAAAATTGGTCCACAGATCAAATTCAGCCGAAAACTAAAGGCAATGTGTAAATCAAGAATTAAAAATATTGTGAAGCATAGTTGTGTGTGTATTTGTACTGTATATATATATATATATATATATATATATATATATATATATATATATATATATATATATATATAGGTTTAGTATTAAAATGTTGAAGGTGGGTTTGGGGAACACAGAACTGACAAACAGCAATTGGCCAATTTCTGTGTTGCCGCTTGTTATGAGAGTGAATATCTGTAACTGTGGATTTCCTGATATGTACTTGATGTTATGCGTAGAGATCGCCATACAGTGCGGATTGGCAAATGTATCCCTTTCCACACTGTAGTGTGAACTCAGATTTGGAATATATGTTTGCATGGGGAATGAGGGGTGCAGGGGGGCTTGCCCCCCTGCTAAAACGTGAATGGCAGTGTAGAAATTTAACTTAAGTTTGCACCTACACTGACGTCATGTTCAATATTCGACATAAATGTCAAATATGCTGAATTTGTTCAACAAGTTCAACATTTATGCCTAATTAATATGCTGGCATTCATAGTTTCTGTTCAATGTTTTGTATTTTTTTTAACTTCATTTTTTTATAGAAAACCGTATATATATATATATATATATATATATATATATATATATATATATATGCGCATTTATATATGAGTATATGACAATCATATACTCATATAATTGACAAGAATTAGATGGACAAAAACTGATTGATTTAAAAAAAAAAAACAGTCTTTTTGCAGAGGAAAATGCCGTTCTTCACCCCTCCCCACTGCTAATTATATTTACCAACTCTCACAAAGGAGTGAGGAAAGGCCAAATCCCTGCTCCCCACCGTTCACTGTCTTGTACTGAAAGAGAGCTGGCAATGTTCAATCAGCTAATTTATTATCAGCTGGGCTGTCTTTTTTCCTGTGCAGTGATCGCACTGTTTGGCCACTCAATGACCCCCGTGTAATTATATACCATGAATAGAGGGAGTAATGACATACACTGCACCCAAGGACAAATACAGTAGCCATTAAAAAATTATGTAATATAGCATATCATGCTTTTATTAATAAACATTACTGGTTGATTGTAAACAACAAATACAGTCTAATAAAAGTGAACATTGCAGTTAATGAATGTACATTTTAAGAATAAAATCTATAGGTAAAGATGAAAGGGAATATTGTAGAAAAGAACAAAAGCTTTTCATATACAGTTAAGGACGTTAACTGGAGAAGGGTATCAGGGAAGATACAGTCAGTGTAAAAACGTTTACGGTAAAATGACAGAAAGTCAGCTAATCTGATTAAACAGCACTGTAAACTGACATCTGTCAGACAATAAATGTGGAAAGATGTGATGACAGATTTTTTTTAAGGGAATGGGAAGGGTTAAAATGTTGGAGTCAACTAACCAGCATCACGCAGATCAGTATGTTTCTTGTTATTTTGATTGAGCGTGCGTTTCAAGGAGTGAGGGTCTTCAGTATTTCCTAGATCAAGAGGAAGTTTGTCCTACACACATACTCAAACTTAGGATATTTCTGTCTCTCATAAGTAAGTTGTCCTACTTACAGGATCCAGACGGATCTATATTATGTCCTCGAAGAGGTCTTCCATCGAATGCCTCTTCATCGACCCTTAAACCGCAAAATCACAAAACAGCGAACGTCCACATCAGCAATATATAAATGCAACAAATCTAAACATTTAATAAAATTTGCTGAGCAGGTACTGAAAAAGGGATGGAGGTTATTAAAGTTAGGAAAGTCAAGTAAGTGTATTGAAAACATCCTTTAGAAGACGCATAGGGAAGAAATACCAGGAGCGTACACATTAAGGATAATACACCTATCTGTAGAGAGGAGACTCTTATCACTGGCATTAACAGTGAGGATAAGAAAGGCTTTGTTATTCAGTATATCATAAAGTAAAATAGCAATTTGTATAGTAGAGAACAATTAATGAAATGATAGTCTCTAATAAGAAAGATTCAGGAGAAATGATATGAAAAAGCAGGGATGGGATGACATACATTTTAAAATCAATTAAGATTTTGAAGGAGGACAGAAAGATTTATGTTACAGAAGAGCATTTTCATAAGACAAATTCATAAACCAGTTCATCTGTAGATAACGAAGGAGAGACAGCAATAGAGAAGAAAAACATAGAAGTAGATGGATAGACCAAAACAGAGATGAGAGGGTTCCTATTACGTTATCGAAAGATAACATAATCGAACGCTCAGAACTTCAAAACAGCTGCATTTCGAAGATCGCTTTGTGGGATCACAGTACACTGAAGATTGGGATATTTGCCCTTTCCTCACTGTAGTGCGATCTCGGAGTTGAAATATATATTTAGTGTGGGGTGGTGCCCCCACAATAAAAGCTTCGATATGCGGCCATTGCGATGTTGTAAGTGTTCGATTGTTATCTTTCGATAACGTAATATGAACCCAAGATGAGAGATGGTATAAAGAGAGACAGACAGACAGACATAGAGACAGGTAGACTTGCAGAGGTACAAATAGAGAGACAGGTAGACTTGCAGAGGTACAAATAGATATTTAATCTAATAACTGGACAGATAATAGGATCCATGGTAAAAACAAAAATCAACAAAATGATCTTTGTGAATAGATAAAAATAATTTTGTGATTGAAGACTATAGAGGGTGTTCTCAGTGATTAAAAATGATATTGAAAAACATTAATGTGAACTTAATAGAAATAAATTAGAAAAACTGAATTAGGAGTTGTTGTTCCCAAGCCTATTTATATTAGACAATACCACTGGGCATAACGGGGTATCAGCTTGCCCAAATAGGAATATTACTTCAAGGATAACACCAACTGAAGAAGTAAGTTTCTGTTATGGGTACAGACAGAAAAGAGTTAAAGCTCAAAACTTAAACAAAGAAGAACTGAAAAATTTAAGAGGAGTCTTTTATGAAATACCAGATATTAAATTAAAAATACCAGATACTGAAGGAAGATGATGTTGTGAGAAAGCAAAGAAAAGAGCAACTGAAGACTACAAATAAAAAATGACTCCCAGGCAAAAGGCGTAGAGGATATTATAAAAATGTATACATAATGTTAATATCTGGTTACAAAGGCTGCGCTTAAATCATGGCACGCGTTTTTGCTTTACTGAGATGTTTAGTGTAGAGGAATAGAATATACTTAACTAGCTATGGTTTAGATTGTATGAGAGATAGTTGTAAGCATGCATGCATTGTGAAAAAATAAAAAAGCAAGTTGAAAACATAAAAACTGGAGCAAGCATGGCGAATTATTTTGTAAGGCAGGATGAAAACAACTTATAGCACTTAAATGTCATTGGGTTATATAATGCAAGGAATTAAAAATGAAGTCCTGAGACACTACTAAATTCAGCATTACCCTTTTTCCCATATTACTTGTAAAGCCCCTGTTTGGTAATAGTGCCCAGTGTTGTCCTGCAGAGTAGCTATGAAAAGATACAGGACATTCTGAAAAATGTGATGTCAGCGTAAGTTGAATACTCATTTGCAATTCTATGTAATGATTTTTTGCTACCTAACAGAAGAGTGACTTTTATTAAATGCAAGTCTTTTAGAGTCTGCCCCAAAACTGATTACATACAAACTGTTTAAAGTTTAAACAAAACATGACAACAAATAGTTTAAATTGTTAGTAAAGTAGAAGCATAAATATTAACTGAATTACTGTGTATCTAACATAGATAAGCAGAACAGGTTACATTTAGTGTGCCTAAGTTTTAAATAGATTGCTGATCTCCAATTAGTAGTCTAAATTGTTCCTAAAATACTGGAACAATATTAACTGACTAAGTCTTCCAACCATTCCTCTCCACTTCTTTTGTCAAGAATTTTGGATAATGTCAAACATAATGGGAGGGAACAAAGGCCCAACATCAGGGGTAGTATTCAAATATTACTCTAATTCACTTTAAAAGTTAATCGGATTAATAGGCTTTTTTAATAACTTTAATATTGAAATGGAAGTTTGGATTATTAAAGAGACAGATGGCTACAAAGATAGTAATATAATGCTTTCTTCAATAAAAGTATAACTAATACATAAATGGTTAGGATACACACCTGGTGTGACAACACTAATGAATCATTGGACGCCAAGAAATACAACATGGTAAAATTTGGGAATAAAAGAATGTTGATTTTGACCATAAGGAAAATTGACAGTCACTAAGGATAGACCTCCAAATTAAAGGCTTAGGTACACAGTGGATAATGAATTCATGTTTGATCAATATGTTCCCACTGTTACCTAAAATGTTTGTACAGTGTCCATATTATACTGAAAGTCATATTTAATCAAACAAAAAATTATAGTTCGCCTATGTATCTCATGAATGCACTCTACCATAAAATATTTTGCCATTTTCTACAGCTTCAAAACTGAAGACACAATTTAGTTAGAAAAATCTTGAATGAGTCCCACCAAAACAATTCCTGGGTTAGGAAACAAAATCTGTGCAAATAGTTAAAGGAATTGTTAGTTTCTGTCTGGCAGATAGACTCCTTAAAAGGCAGTCACTGTCTTGTCTTCAAGGTGTTGCATGTCATGGTCCAGTTTGAAACTCAGAGGCTGGGGAATGTAATGTGATACAAACACTAGTTAAGTTATCTATTAGTAGACATCATAGCAACAATTGCAGAATTAAGTTAGATACATTTTGCAATAACTCTGTCAAGTTTGGGAAAAGCTTGCTTCTAGTTTTAAATAGTGTAGTTTACTAAACAGACTTAGCATGCACATGCACACATTGAAGTATACACACATACATATGCACACAAGCACCAACACGTGCTCACGCATGCATACATGTACATACACCGACACACACACACACACACACACACACACACACACACACACACACACACACACACACACACACACTTTCACAAGCACACACACACACACACACACACATACACACACACACACACACACACACACACACACACACACACACACACACACACACACACACACACACACTTTCACAAGCATGCACACATTGATGTATACACATACACACACACACACTGTGACATATATATCTAACCTGGTTCCTATAACAGTTCCACTTATGTTGGTTAGTGAGTGTATCTAAGTATAATGTAATTGTTAAAAGGATAGGTCAGGCACCAATTCTTTTAGTGAGCATGCCTTCAGGAACTTCCCAAAGAATGTTAACTTACCAGCATTTTGTATTTTCTCCGATAGAGTATTCCATGCTACAGGAGAAGTTGTGGAGAAAGTTATTTCTGCTGTTGCCATGATATATGTCAGTCTTTGTAAGTTATATGGTATCTTGACTTCTTGGGCTGTACTGTGGATCTCTGACTAGTACTTTGTTTGTTAAAGATACACAGTAGCTTTCATTTAATTGCTTTTAGAATATTCAGTAAAACTGTATTCTTACCACAACTAGTTGACCATTTGGTTTGTTTCACGGTGTATAGTGGATTCCTTCTTTGATAATGAATGAATGAATGAATCTGAGTATTTTGCTCTTGGCTGTTTGAAGAGCAACAACATTTTGTTAGGAATTTTGAAATACTACTGGTAGATCATACTAAAGAGGTGGAAGGAGGAAATATTTGGCTATTGATGCTTGACGTTCAGTTGTAAGCAGGTGGACAGTTCTGTAAGATACCTTTAGCTGCTATTCGTCACATGTACAAAAGTATAACTTGCTATCTAATCTATACCTTTGTATAAGATATATTAGTTGAAGATAGGGGCATTAGTTGTGGATCCTTGATGTTTAGATGTTGAGTTTTTCTTGATTGTCTTCTGAGATTTTAAGCACTGATCCAATTCATTATCGGCAAACTAAAAAATAACGAAATAAACCAGCGAAAAACACCAAAGGCAAGTGAACACCAAGGAAGGTTATTCAGCAGACTGTTGAACATTAAAAAATCCAATTTAATGAGAGCTTTCGAAGGGGTCAGTGCCCCAACTTCATCAGACAAAGAAAAACTTTTACATCACATCCTTATATACTAATGCAATCATGAATTAATTGTTCAGTTACCTTCCTAAATTAACCTACTTAATCTATGTCTTCTTTACCTAGGTCATGCCTGTAAAGGGTCTTCGGTCAAGATTACACCCCTGGGATCACTTCATTGACTCTGCTTGATAGAGGATCAGTTAATTAATCAATGGGGCGGCGAAAGCCGACACACTCTGTCTAGGCTTATAAATGCCCTCGAGCAGATAGCCTAGTACCTACCTATGAATCTATTACTTATCCAGTTTACAAATGTATAAATAAATAAGGTATACTACAAAAGTCCTATTGTTTAGGTAGCTTTGGAACCATTAAGCTATTCTCAGACAAAGTTATTTTGATGATCCTTTAAAGCAGCATTTGCCGATCCACAGTTTCACAATCATGTTTAAGATCCAGGAAAAATGTCACCTGTGAGTAGTTAAAGTATTTGTGTACAGTAGTTAGGATGAAATCCATGCTGTTTGTAAGTGCTTCATACATTTGAATATATTCTAATAGTTGTCTACAGATTAGCCTTTCCAGAACGTTGGCTGTAGGACAGGAGTTGGCAGTTGGCTGGTGGTCGGTGAGCATGGTAGGAATAGCAAGTTGGAAGAAGGGCAATATCAGTGAGTCTTGAAAACTGGTTGGAATGGTTTGGGTAGTGAGAGTAAGATAAAGTATATGCTGCAGTGGATGGCACAGAATATTTCTGCCTATTCTTAGCAATTTTGGTGGTGCAATATGTAGAAATCTGGACTGTAATGGTAGTTTGTTTAATCTTATAGTTTATAAATTTCTTGTTAAAGGTCTTAAAGCAGTGGAGGGTAGAAAGACGTATTCATAAAGAGTGGACTTGTGAGGTGGAGAGAGTGTTAAAGAATTTTGTTGAAGAGAAGGAGAAGATATGTTGTCTCAGTGCATTAATATTTTTATGATATTTTCACAATAAAGTTAGATGTAAGGAAAAGAAAACATATATTATAAAATTAAAGCTAAATGTAACCAAAAGAAAAGCATATGGAATTCCAGTGTGGATATCAGTTGATAATTCAATTAAATGATATAATACAAAACAAATCATTCATTAGATATAAGGGCAGTCATTTTGCTAGTATAAGACTGTCATTGCAAATGGATAGAGCTCTGACCATAACCCAGATGACCTAAGGTTGACTAGTGGTATAGGTGCTGAAGGAGTCAGTGAAGAGGGGTGGGAAAGAGCGGCTTTGCCAGCTGACCCACCCCAGGAAGGATCAGGTTTTGCCCGTGATGAAAACATGTTCCCAGTGATGAAAATGTCCTGTAATCACAGGACAGACTGCGAGTAAAAATATGACATCTAGGAGAGGGCTGGCACTAGCAGATGATGCATATAGCGATGCCTATGATGTCTTTAGCTATGTCCATTTAGGGCATACCAAAAAATCCTCCCTGGCAGGCAGGGAGAGCATATGTGATGCTGCAGACTGCTTTGCTCCCCTTCTCCCTTTCCAGCATACCAATGGTATATTCCCAGCCCTGTGGAATAGTACCAGGGACACAACAGTGCTCCCCTTCTCCCTTTCCACCATACCAATGGTATATTTCCATCCCTGTGGAATAGTACCATGGACACAACAGTGCTCCCCTTCTCCCTTTACAGCATATCAATGGTATATTCCCACCCCTGTGGAATAGTACCAGGGACACAACAGTGCTCCCCTTCTCCCTTTACAGCATATCAATGGTATATTCCCAGCTCAGTGGAATAGTACCAGGGACACAACAGTGCACCCTTTCCAGCATACCAATGGTATATTCCCAGCCCTGTGGAATAGTACCAGGGACACAACAGTGCTCCACTTCTCCCTTTCCAGCATACCAATGGTATATTCCCAGCCCAGTGGAATAGTACCAGGGACACAACAGTGCTCCCCTTCTCCCTTTACAGCATATCAATGGTATATTCCCAGCCCTGTGGAATAGTACCAGGGACACAACAGTGCTCCCTTTCTCCCTTTACAGCATATCAATGGTATATTCTCAGCCCTGTGGAATAGTACCAGGGACACAACAGTGCTCCCCTTCTCCCTTTCCAGCATATCAATGGTATATTCCCAGCCCTGTGGAATAATACCGGGGACACAACAGTGCTCCCCTTCTCCCTTTCCACCATACCAATGGTATATTCCCAGCCCTGTGGAATAGTACCAGGGACACAACAGTGCTCCCCTTCCACCATACCAATGGTATATTCCCAGCCCTGTGGAATAGTACCAGGGACACAACAGTGCTCCCCTTCTCCCTTTACAGCATACCAATGGTATATTCCCAGCCCTGTGGAATAGAACCAGGGACACAACAGTGCTCCCCTTCTCCCTTTATAGCATACCAATGGTTTATTCCCAACCCCGTGGATTAGAACCAGGGGCACAACAGTGCTCCCCTTCTCCATTTCTAGCATACCAATGGTATATTCCCAGCCCTGTGGAATAGTACCAGGGACACAACAGAAAAATGGTATTAACATAACAGCTGATGGTCAGCTGAAGGACACACAGAGATGATCTCAGAAAAAATATGCCCCTAGAAGTAAAGATAATTAACTTTACCAGCAGATATAAAAAAATAGCATTTTGCTGATGATGATAGAACAGTAATATTGGACTTTAAGGAGGAATACATTATTAAATAAAATATAAGCAGCACATATATCTGACAACAATATGAGTTTATACCTAGGAGCTGTACAAAACTCAGTAAAACAAAATCTGAGGCAATTAAAACAAACCTCTGCAGAGTCTCTCTGTGCTTATTAAAAATTTGAACTGACTTTTATACCCTCCATTAGTTTGTGCATCATTAAAAAATCAGGAAGTTGCTGTTAATTGGAAAATGGCTGCTTTATTTCCAATTTATAACAGTGCAGGTACAAAAATCTTACAGTCACACACTTCACAACATTAGAGAAGTAGTCGATAAATGTCTTCCTCTGTTTATTTATGAAGACCTTGTGAATTCCATTAGAATAAAAGATGTGACGGATATATGCCAGCACAATTATACCAAGTGAGTTAGATGTTGATGTAATCTAAAAGAAACGTTTATGCTTCATTAACTGCAGCATTGAATTAGACTATGCTTTTTTTCTTTTTCTTTCTTTCTTTTTTTTATATGTACGCACATCTGGAAATATATTTTGAAACTGTATGAAATTTAAATGTGAATATCAAAGTAACTCAACAAATGAAAGAGTTGTTTAGAAATAACCAGTGTTCGGGAAGGATACTGACTGGGTAACTAACAATCAAAATATGATTGGTAGAGGATCTGATTAGAGGGGTTCGATGGTAAACTCACAGCAGAATTGTACCTACCTGCGGATCTACTGTGATCCCTAAACTCACAGCAGAATTGTACCTACCTGCGGATCTACTGTGATCCCTGATACAAGTAGGGTAACTATTTTTCGAACGATAAAAAAGAAAAAAAGCATTTGCGTGGACTCTAGTACTCTGACAGCTAAATCTGAATGATGAAATGCTTTGTTTCAAAAATCATGTTTTGCAAGCATAGTGCTATACGCATTTTACTGTGCAGTATCTGATTGCATTTTATAATGCATTTCTGTGCTTGTACCTTACGAAATGAAAGACTGTTATTTGCACATATATGCACATTATGTTTTCTGAATTACTGGAGAATTTTCCAGCATCAGTATGCTGAATCATTTATGGTTGTTTCAGTTTATAATCATATTCTACCTCAGCACTTTAAATTATATGGGAGAAATGTGAGAAGACAGCAAACATGGTGACTGGAATGTTGGGGTGGCTAACAATAACACACATTTGGTAAGATCTTATTGACAATATTTGACATCTGTGCAAAGGTGTGCAGAACATGAACAGTACAGAGATAGAGAAAAAAAATGTGTTCTGCAGTAGAATCCCTGGGAGAAAAGGTTAATTTACCCAGAGGTATATAGTATACCTTTGTTTATGCTTTTAACAAACATTGCAATTTAAACAAAATGGTTTAAAGGTGCTTCTAAAATGACATTTTGCTATATTAAAACTGCAATATTAATTAAAACTCAAAGACTAATAGCCCAGTTTTCTCACCCTCGTTGATGGTAAAAATGGAAAAACCCTCTGAGTTTTTTTTCTTTTGAGAGACATGCTGATGTCTCTAAATGCAGCTCGACATTCTTGGTTTCTTCACAACCTCAATAGTAAAGCTGATGTTTATTGCAATATCTGAAACACTTGCAGCATTGTAATATTCACTGTAACTTGTCTACATTTATACTTCTCTAGGCTGCAGCAGGGGAATAAATGATTTTACTCTGAAGTTCATTGACTTTGGAATTAATTCCAATAAGTAGCTGTAGAAGTGTTACAACCTTCAGTTTGAATGCACAAAGCCAACGACTTTTCACAAAATATGGATATAGGAGCCTAGAAAGAGTAGCTCATGACAGAGATGGATAGAACCCTGATTGTTAACCAGGTAATCAGGATTCATTTAGCAGCCAGGCAGAGAGAAATGAAGAGGTGTGGCTTTTTCACCTCTTGTGGAGCATAGGAAGAGTTTGTGTGCACTTGAGGACACACTGACTAGTGTGATATTGCTCTGGCTGTGAGGGAAGGCACATGGCTTCTTGGAAGGAAAGCCCTTTACAAAATGGAGGGGACATCCTCCAAAGACAGCCCATTGCAAGCTTTTCCACAATGGCTGGCTTGGTGTGTACCATGTAGGACCTGGGAGAAAAAAGAAGAAAAAATGCAAAGCACCCCTGATGGTTGTCTTAATGATGGCTTCTCCAAGTCAACCTTCAACCTGGTTATCATAAACGACTAGGTACATTGGCCATGAGGAGGTTGATGGTCAATATGCAGAAGGGCAATGTGCTGCAAAAAATATGGATATAGTTTTCAGGTAACTTAGTCTTGCTTTTGGCTTGTCAGCTACTGAGTGCTGTGTTGCTTATGTACTTTCCATTCCTCAAGGTGCCCATGCACATTCAAGCTGGGTGTGATAGCACAATATTTGCTTTTGTAATATGAACCCACATTTCAGTGCAAGCACTAGCGTTAACAAGTACTCTGTTATCACTTCATTCTCTTCCTGCTACAGCCCTTTGCCTATACTCCTAACCTATTGATATTTAACTGAACAGCTAAGCATCAGTTTTACATCAGCTGCTCCTCAGCAGGTTTTCTCTGTGTTCTTTGTCAGTGTAAAGTATGCCATCTAACCCAAATTATTTCAATTTACTGTTACACTTGGCTTCTCATGCAGCTGCACAAAGTATTGCTCTTATGCCAAACACTGCAATTAGGGTGACTGCTCATGAGACAATATGCAGACCGTCTCTGTGAGGAATTCCCTGTGGCTCTCCCCCGTAAATGCAATCTGCCCAATATAGCCTACCCAATTATCAGAGGTGAAATGAAATAAATAAACAGGTTTCATTTGTAGAAGAGAGGCAAAGTAGTTGCCTGACTCAGGTTTTATGTACCTCAAAGACATTATCAGCATCTCTACTGAATGTCATGTCATAAAATGAGATACATGGGAACAGGAGGTTTAGTCTGAAGATATGTAGTGAATGGTTCAGAAGAGGTATAAAAAGTATCTTGTTTTTCACACAAAGGGTTAATTAGATCAGCTTTTTAACACCTGTATCAAATTGTCAGGTAAGACATAGGCATACATACATAAACAGAAAATAAAATAGCCTTTTTTGGAGGTTGTAGGGTCAAAAATAGTAATTTCAAGACTGCCTTGAGTAGGTGTGAAGAGGAATGAGAAAATCTTAGCTGTTGCTTAAGTGGGATTAGTAGCTTATTGTGATGGTCTCTCTTTAACCTGGGCCAGTAATCAGGAAGCCTGAATCCTCGCCACTGATGCCTGTGAGAGATGGTCATTAAGAACAGGAATGGATTTAAGCAGTATTTCTCAGATGCAGCTTTCAGCATCAAACTCAGTTTCCCTCAAGAGCACACAGGGAACATGCTCCAGACCTGGGACCGGACTGTCTGTCTCTCCAGATCCCAAACAACACTCACTTTGGGGCACTGTGTCCCAGTTCCAAGTAACTGACATGCCCACACCTGGATATTTGATTTTCACACACACACACACACACACACACACACACACACACACACACACACACACACTCACTCACTCACTCACTCACTCACTCACTCACTCACTCACTCACTCACTCACTCACTCGCTCACACTCCTAGGAAAGGTTGGTACAGATTTAATAACTGTACGCCTCCTGCCCAGACTATAAGGTAACTACCCTGCCACCAGCCAACTACTCTCAGGCTCTTACAAGGGTATCCAATTATAATGAGTAAAATCAATGCTAACATAAATGGCAGAGAGTAATTAAAGCAGCCAGGCTTTTCAGAGTGGCCAAGGCATCACTACAATAAGCACAAGTATTTTCAAGATGATAAAAGTATTCTCTAATAGACCAGCCACAGTGAAAGGTGTAAAAACATTTAATAAACAATAAAATAGAAAACATGAGAATACTAAATATCTAAGTACAATAAACACCAGTGTTTCAATCACAGAAGAACTAAAAATAACACAGTGATATTCTAACAGATGCAGAAAAACAATACTCAACTAATCTCACTGTATTTCCTGTCTAAAGAATAACTGTTCCCTAGGTGACTTAATTAATACAGCAAGGCAAGATTAAATGCTAAGATGCATATTTCCTCAAGGCAAGGTGATGAGCTTCTAACAACTGAACTGAATTCAACTAACTCAACTGACTGCAATAACTGACTGATATAGATCTTTTATATCAGGTTCCAAAGAAAACCAAATAAAACAATCGGCTGTGAGAGTTCCATCCTCTCAGTGCTGGTTATGGAATGACATCACAGTTGATCACCTGACTCTGGTACAATACACAGAACCCCTCCAAGATCTGTTACAGCATCTGAAAACTACAGAACAACCTCAAAAACCTCCACTGTTCCCCTCCAGAATTCTTTGTTTAGACATAAACATTTAATCAGATGTAACAACACTGCTGATACATTTTTAACACAAGCATCTGCACAAGTCTGTGTGACAGCCAAATGACACAAAATTATTTACAAAACTCCAGCTAACTATGCTGGCATATGTTACATATGCACTGTCGTATTCTCCCTGTCACAGACGGCAACACCACACATCATCACCACTCTCTCCCCCTTTGAAGACTCAAGCTATTTTTTTTCAAGTCACCCACGAAAAAATTGCTTGAGAGAAATGGGCCTGTTTGGGAACACATTAACCTATACGTGTCTTGAGAGTCCATCTGCATATGTACCTCAAAGAAATCATCAGCGTCTCAACTGAATGTCATGTGTCATATAATGAGATAAAGGGGAACAGGAGGTTTAGTCTGAAGATATTTAGTGGATGGTTCAGAAGAGGTATAAAACATATCTTGTTTTTCACACAAAGGGTGTGGTTAATTAGATCAGCTTTCTTAACACCTATATGAAATTGTCAGGTAAGACACAGGTATACATGCATAAACAGAAAATAAAATAGCTGTTTTTGGAGGTAGTAGGGTCAAAAATAGCAATTTCAAGAATGGCTTGAATAGTCATGAAGAGGAATGAGAAAATCTTAGCTGTTCCTTAAGTGGGATTAGTAGTTTATCTAGTAAGTATTGAAATGATTAAACAAGACAGATCAAGGCATCCTCAAACTGTACACTTCAAAGTTCTGTAGTTTTGCTTATTGAGGGAAAGTAAAAGTAAAGTAGGCTGAATGTAAAGAGATGTACCTAAAAAATCGTTAGGCAAGGAGTGTTACCCTGAGGCCAGGAAATGTACAGTTTGGTAGTTTTTTTCTAGGAGACCTGTCACCTGGCCTATGTCACAACCACTAGAACACTTCTCTGGAACTTTTCTGCCACATTTTGATCACATAATTACTTTGTCCATAAATGTGACTATCCTATTTAAATAGACTGTGCCATGAAGGCATCCGAATAAAGAATTATATGAATGTGGTAGTATTAATATAAGATCCACAAGAGAGAATAACATTTTCTTAACAACAAAAATGTGCTTTTACTACCTGTGTGGTGTATGTATGCATAGTCATTGTGGTAAGAACTGGTGCAGCATATTTGCAGGAAGTTGATGTTCATCTATTCTATTAGGAGACCACTGTCAAAGCAGATAACTACACATTTCACTTATGTTCCCTCTGTAACATTAAACATACTTTTTTGCTGCATCTTTGAAATGCATGCATCATTCACTATGATGTCAGCTCCTTGGTACTCTCTGACTGCAAATCTTCCTAAGGAAACAGAAAAGCAAAAGAACAAAGGGATGGTCTGAAAAATATTGTTCAAGTTGTCACCACCACAGGATGAAAGGATATGAATGCACCTGCATACATCTCGGCGATCTGAGTAGAAGCCTCAGAATTCATCCATAATTTCAAATCACAGAACAGTTAAACATAACAAGGAGGGCGTGGCATAGCAACGAAGAATATATATTTCTATGTAAAGAGTTATAGGGATACAAATAGTGTATTACACCGCTCATTAGATACATAAACTTAAAAAAAGAAAGGGCAGTTTATCAAAAATTAAAAAGTCATTAGACACTCTTAGTATAGCTGTGGTTGAAGCATAAGGGAATACGGGGGTTAAAAATGTAATGATGTATTTGCATGGCTACAGTAAAATCTAAGAAAATCACCAATGAAATTGTCTGGAAAATACTGTGCAGAACTGTGTAAGTGTGTTTCTGTGATAACTATTATTTATACAAATTCTTTTCTTTTTTACCACAAAGAGAACATGTTTAATGAATAGACATATTCCATGGTTGCACTTAAAGTGCCGAAGCACAGTTAACAACTAAATACAGTGATTTTTGTAAATAAGGGTATGTGCCACTTTCTGGATGTACCTTTTATCTCTAATTATAAGTTGCTATATTTATGCCATTGTGAGTTGCTCACAGTCTGCTAATACAGCTACTTCATTAATCTTTTCAGTAGAATGGCTTTTAGCAGCAAAAAATGGTTAGAAAATTAAATTACTACCTTTTCTGATTTGAAACTTGTACTTAAATATGCAGTCACTGAATTTCTGCACTGCATTGTTGTTATATAATAACATTGTGCTTTGGACAGCAACACAGCAAGAAATTAGTTCCTTTTCACATCATTTTCAAACTTGTGATATTAGATTTATACTATACTGTTCAATATTTTTTTTTATCTCATAAGCATTTATGATTTAGATAAATCATTCAAAGGCCTCCACTCTGATATTATGTCTTGATATCTGGCAGGGTCACCCGAGTTGTTCCAGTTATATATTAAGCACAAGGCCTTACATGAAGAACTGCTCACTGATATCTCAGAATAGCATTGAGGTCCTTTTCTTGTGCATCACTGCTTGATTCATTGCTATAATGATGTACTAAGAACCTGATATTTATTTTAGATTTAGTGTGGCCTTACCTATATGTAAGGGGTCTAAACTAATGTGTGCTTCCATTTTAACTCCTGTGTTATGGTTATATCTTCAGTCAAGTGATTTTTTTTTACTGTTTTGTTCTCCTATTAACAATCGCACTACAGTTATACCAATTTGGGCTGTGCCATATTATTGCCTGCTAACAACAAAACTTCTGTGATCCTACACTTCCATGTGTATGTTATTCCTTGAACCCCTTCCTGAAACTCATATCAGCGTCACTTTGTTTGTACAGTCAACCAAGTACTTGCTGTCCTGTATCATTCCAGTATATTCCACACTAGTGCCAGAAGCATTTGATGACATCTTCTGGTAATGTCTTTGGCCTCATTTGTGTAGAATTTCATGATACTGAGCACCAGCTTCTGTCTCTCTTTGGCCATATGCTCAGCCAAGGGCCCCCCATTCTTTAGAATTCCTGCATACCCCACATTAACATCTGAGTCAATGTGGCCCCTGCATACCCCACATTAACATCTGAGTCAATGTGGCCCCTGCATACCCCACATTAACATCTGAGTCAATGTGGCCCCTACATACCCCACATTAACATCTGAGTCAATGTGGCCCCTGCATACCCCACATTAACATCTGAGTCAATGTGGCCATTCTTTAGAATTCCTGCATACCCATACCCCACATTAACATCTGAGTCAATGTGGCCATTCTTTAGAATTCCTGCATACCCCACATTAACATATGAGTCAATGTGGCCCCTGCATACCCCACATTAACATCTGAGTCAGTATGGCCATTCTTTAGAATTCCTGCATACCCCACATTAACATCTGAGTCAATGTGGCCATTCTTTAGAATTCCTGCATACCCCACATTAACATCTGAGTCAATGTGGCCATTCTTTAGAATTCCTGCATACCCCACATTAACATCTGAGTCAATGTGGCCATTCTTTAGAATTCCTGCATACCCCACATTAACATCTGAGTCAATGTGGCCATTCTTTAGATTTCCTGCATACCCCACATTAACATCTGAGTCAATGTGGCCATTCTTTAGAATTCCTGCATACCTCACATTAACATCTGAGTCAATGTGGCCATTCTTTAGAATTCCTGCATACCCCACATTAACATCTGAGTCAATGTGGCCATTCTTTAGAATTCCCGCATACCCCACATTAACATCTGAGTCAGTGTGGCCATTCTTTAGAATTCCTGCATACCCCACATTAACATCTGAGTCAGTGTGGCCATTCTTTAGAATTCCTGCATACCCCACATTAACATCTGAGTCAATGTGGCTCCTGCATACCCCACATTAACATCTGAGTCAATGTGGCCCCTGCATACCCCACATTAACATCTGAGTCAATGTGGCCATTCTTTAACCAACATTTACTCAGTTTGTGTTATTCTTTTCTACCCAATACAATACCAGAGTTGTCACAGGTTGAACCTGACATTTGAGTAGAAGTATACATTATTTATTGTTCTTCTCACCTGGCAAACCTAGGTCTAGAGAAATGATGCAGCCTACTAAGAAATGACTAAATGTTTCCATTGCCCTGTAAGTTATACATACATTTTATATAGTTATATTTATACTTATATATATGTGTGTGTGTGTGTCTGAACTGATGTGTGTCTTTTAATGAAAGTCTGTATTGCTGAATGCCAGAAATGTTTTTAGAAACATCAACTTTCCATGTGGTGTGTAAAGTTTGCTCATGTGTAAGTAAGTAAGGCTGTTAACTAATGCTGAAACGTTTGGATGTACCAAAAGTTTCAGTAGCAGGAGTGTGTACTGGTGTATGGGTGTTTGTGTGGGTTGATGTGGGTGCGTATGTGTATGTGTCTCTGCAAATGCATGCAAGTGTTTGCAGGTTAAAGTTAGACGAAGAGCTAGGTAAGGGAATAGATTTAGTGTTCTGCATGTGTGTTATGTCTGGGTAATGTGCCATTTTGTCTGATGTCGCAGTACTTTTAGAGAAAGTTTTTTTGTAATGTACTGTCTACAGTCTGTGTAAGGGTTAGCACACAAGAGTGCTTGCAGATATGGGTGGTACTTGGCTGGGGAGAGATTAGAAGGGCATTCACTAAAATTAAAAGGACACCCTTTTGCACACAGATACAATCCTTAACTACAGCCCTAAGGTAATATCTAGTACTGCCCACAGTGGGGTTAAAATACTAAGTATTAACTAAAGTATGCATTTTCATACAAAAATGTTATAATTCTATCTACTGTACAAGTGTCAGGAAGTATCAATAAAACTGCTGTTATAAAGCATACCATTCCAAAAGATAGGTTACTGTACTGGAAACAAAGCTGTCAGTGACACTTTAGAGAATGGCAATAAACTATGGTGGTTGGTACAATATAACGTGGTGGGGGTCCCTTAAATCTGTTTGGATAAGTAAGGTGCTCAATATTGCGTACAGTTGTATCGTAATATGTGCACCCCCAATATAACAAGTTAAACCCCAGTCACCGGTGAAGATAAAGAGAACACCAAGCTGCTAATATTGAAGTTCAAAGAGAAGTATGGAGAGATAAGCAGGCATGGTTGGAGCAACAATATGCAGATAAGAAACGGGACTAGTAAATAGTAACAGATAAAGGTACAGGACTATAAATGACAATTCATAAAAGGTCCATGACACTGTCAGACAAACGGCTTCACAAACCCTCAAAATAAGAACTTGAATGTCCAACAGCAAATATCTAAGAAATGGTGGAGGGACATATTTATTATTCAATATTTCCTCCACGTCTAGAATTATCTTTTGTTACATATAAAATAAAGGGGTACCCTCACTTCCTTTGAGGCAAACCTTGATGACTGGGTGGGCACCCATAGATTTATCGCAGGCTCAACTTGTTTTACCCTCTTGGAAGTAGGAGTGCCCCAGGGTGGGGCTGCTGGCAACCTGATTATTATTCATGGACTGAGTCTATCTTGTCAGCTAAGAAAATACATCTATGCCCCTACTCCATCTTTCAACAGTCATATTTTTCACATTCTTATTGTACTGCAGATAAAAGCTACTTTACTGTAAATTCACTTTTAATTAAAAATCAGTGCAACCTTCAATCATCTTATTCCTAATATTTTATATAAAACATATGAAACCCATGTAAAGCCATTCGATCACTAATCCACGCATCACCGGGTTATCCTTATCGCACTTCTCGTGTAACATAAAATTATTTGTTATTTCTACCTCATATTAATCATCTGTAGCACTTCAGCCCTTCTCTCTAAATCACTATCAGTCAGCACATGGTAAATTCGTCCCCATCTTATTGTCCTAGGGCAATAGAGGTTGTAACCCATTTTATCACATCCCAAAAGTTTCCTCGGAAAACTGTCCTCCCTTTATTTTCTCTTCCTCCTGGCCTTATGCTATCATCTATTCTTCAATAATAACCCTTCTCTTTATTCATGTTATACTTTAAGTAAACTTTTACCTGTCATATTTCCCTAGGATAATATAGGTTTTAAATGCGTGCAGAGCCACAGTACAGCTCTCTGCTAATCATTCTATTACTTTTATTGTTTTTCCATTCCCTGGCTTTGTCTGTACAAATATCTTATTTGTTTTCCTTTTCCCCTTCTACATAACTTTTGCAAATGCTCTTTTCCTGGATATTCATGCCTCTATTCAACCACATTCATCCCCCCACACCACCCATCATCACCCTGACAGGATAAAAGGAGATGTGCCTTAATCAACTAGATATCAGTTTTCTTTACGAGCACAATGTTATGATCAGTAAAGTGCACTAAGCACAACTGGTCATCACAATACTGCATCTAATCCTCTCATTTCTTTTAATTCTCATACCCAATTTTTGCAACATCTGCGATATTGTCACACCATTGACTTTTGATTACTTTTACTTCCCAACTTCCCATTCTAGAGTTACCGCAGTCATTTATCACATCTCATCAACATTGCTGAAATATTCCTTATCCTCTGCGTTTTGGAATATACATGGCAGGTTAAGTTAAATGCCTGCTATCCCCCTGGGCTAATCCGCAGAGAAGATTTTGTAGCCTATTTGAGAAAGAAAGGGTAAAAACATTAATTGGGAATGTCATGTGATGATATCTTTTAGTATTTAATGAATGAAGTGAGAGATTTTAATTCAGTCTGAAGAAGTCTTGTGTATGAAAAGACGAAAGCGCTTACTGGATTTTTACTGAATTTCTGCATTAAAGCACAGTTTGGTTTATCACCGAGTTTATTATTTTTATTTTTATCAGTTATTTGGTTTATTACGTTTTAAAGTGATTGCTGAAATATTCCTTATCCTCTGCATTTTCATTCTTTTATATAAGCCTAATCATCTTTCCTACCCTATTATCCTTCTTTGTTAATATTTCACTTTCATCTTCACAGCTATAAATAAATCATATTAGTAACATCGATCAGATTTAGATAAATATATTCACATACTGATATTTTTTATATTATTGTTTATCTAACTATTCATTAATATCCCAGGCTGAATGCCCCTCAAACTTAACACATCACCTTTCATTTAACATCAGTGTAGGGAGTGTACCCATAAGACGTCCTTTTGAGTAAAATCATTTGGATTTACTATGAACAATCATGGCTTGTTAAATCAACACCTGATTAAGCAAACCTGAAATGTCTAACACCTTGGAATGGTGTACAACTCAAAACAGAAGCACTCCAATCGTCATGGAGAAAAGGGAGAAAGTGAAAGAAGCATAGTGCGGCTTCTTCCTTTACTCTTGACTCTAACATTGAAGAAAAGAAAACGTCAGTGACGTTCCAGTTGTGATATGATGAGCATCTCTTAACTGGAGGTTCACAAATGGTAGGCTTCCCTAACAAGTTTTTGAACAAATGATTGCAGTGCAAGAAAAAAAATTACTATTTCTAGAGTATTTTATGGAATAACCTCCCCTAGTTGTTTAACCATTTCAGTCTAAAAAAATGATTGCAAACCTAA